>NC_091122.1:149181954-149481954 GCF_040183065.1 Periplaneta americana
ACTGGATCTTGGTCCCTGTCGTGGAAACAAAGGAACTTGAGAATGCGTGTCAGTGAACAAAAATTGCCTTTATGAAGCTGAAATAACGATGCCACGAAATTCGGCCAGATGGCGTGAAAGCGGCTCCATTGTCGTTTCGAGTCTTGTTGGGGGGGGGGGGCGGTGACAACTTAAAATAGCAAACAACGAATGGAGCAAACAGGAAACTGCACTCTGCAAGAGAGGGCATTCACCTTGGTTGCAGGTGACGCGTATTGTTGCGCTGCTAGGGTATGCAAGCGTGACCGGGTCACGTGGTCTTTGACCGTTAACGAAGTGGGCAGAAAAAGGAAATGTGGGAGAATTAGAAGAAAAAAAAGATGAGAGAGAGGATTAATTAAAGATATTTCCACTCATTTCTTTCGACTCCAGCCGGCTTGTTACTAACAGCGTTGCAGAGGGACGTTGGGGGGTTGAGGGTCTCGGAAGATAAAACCGTCTCTTTTCGTCCTCATTCAACTCTAGAAGAAAAAATTTAATCTTGGCATGCTTGTAACAGTTCTGGAAGAGTTACTCACTTAAAAGTGTTTTATTGCACTTCTAGTACTGCGGAGCCCTTTATATTATACGTTTAACACGTGGATACTGTTTTAATGGCATCTGAACTTCACACCTCTGTTGAATCGCGTATCACCGTTCACTCTATTGCTTTTTGTAACAACAGCTTGTACACACCTGTGGAGTAACGGTCAGTGCGTCTGGCCGCGAAACCAGGTGCCCGGGTTCGAATCCCGGTCGGGGCAAGTTACCTGGTTGAAGTGTTTTCCGGGATTTTCCCTCAACCCAATACGAGCAAATGCTGGGTAACTTTCGGTGCTGGACCCCGGACTCATTTCACTGGCATTATCACCTTCATTTCATTCAGACGCTAATAACCAAGATGTTGATACAGCGTTGTAAAATAACCCAATAAAATAAAAATTAAAGTAACAGCTTAACCCAAAGTGTGGTTCGCCGAAACCGCCCCCCCCCCTACGCGAGTGGTTTCAAAGAGATGTTTTTAGGATGTATTTTAACTAAACTCAACTTTATCACGTTCTCTAATTTTTATCAGTTTACTGGAATATTTTTAACTCAGACTTTCGAGAGGCACACTTTGACAGGAATAAGTTCGCCTGAGCGACTTGTCTTGGCTTGCGAGTTTCCGTACCTACTCGACATTTTATTTATTTGTTTGTTTATTTATTTATTTTTTTATTTTTCATTTTCTCCTCACATCGGCACTCTAATACATAGTACATTCTTTAAAATCGCAATGGCTTTACGCCTTGGTTGTAAACTCTGCCAGCCACACCAATGTATTTGCGGGGGAATTGCTGATATTTACGGCCATCATGCACTCAGCTGTGCGAGGAGCAAGGGTCGCATTCCCAGACATACATCACTCAATGATATCATTAAAAGATCTCTGACTTCTTGTGGCATCCCGTCTCTTTTGGAACCACCAGGTGTAATATTAATCGCGCGGATGGTAAATGGCCCGATGGTCTCACCTTAATTCCATGGTCTAGAGGAAAATATTTAATTTGGGACTCCACTTGCGTTGACACTCTAGCTCCATCTCACTTGCCGAATACCTCCAGACGCGCAGCATCTGCTGCTGAATTAGCCGTGAAGAAGAAGGTCAATAAATATGCTCATCTTTTAGACAATTATATCTTTGTCCCCCTTGCTGTGGAGACCTTCGGTCCTTGGAGTCATGACGCTAAAGTTTTGGTATCTCAAATCGGCCAAATTTTGATCTCCATTACCGGTAATCGTCGTTGCACTACTTATTTGCGTCAACGTTTAAGTATTGCAATTCAACGCGGAAATGCAATGAGCGTTTTGGGTACTCTTCCCGAGTCCAGCCCTTTGGATGAACTCTTTCTCTTGTAAAATTTATTTATTTATTTTAGTTCTAATTGATACGTTCCAACTTAAACTGTGTTCACCGTTCAGGATAGGACTGAGGCAACGATAAAGAAATTAAACTTGTGATCTGGCTGAATTATCAGCTGAAAATTAGATTCATTTCCCACTTTGTGACTTTCAAGTTATACATGGTGATAAAGTCTCTTCCGATATATTTGACGTATAAAAACATCTTCATTTATACTTACTTACTGGCTTTTAAGGAACCCGGAGGTTCATTGCCGCCCTCACATAAGCCCGCCATTGGTCCCTATCCTGAGCAAGATTAATCCAGAGTCTACCATCATATCCCACCTCCCACAAATCCATTTTAATATCTTCCCATCTACGTCTCGGCCTCCCAAAAGGTCTTTTTCCCTCCGGCCTCCCAACTAACACTCTATATGCATTTCTGGATTCGCCCATACGTGCTAGATGCCCTGCCCATCTCAAATGTCTGGATTTAATGTTCCTAATTATGTCAGGTGACGAATACAATGCGTGCAGTTCTGTGTTCTGTAATTTTCTACATTCCCCTCTTGACCCCAAATATTTTCCTAAGCACCTTATTCTCAAACACCCTTAACCTATGTTCCTCTCTCAAAGTGAGAGTTCAAGTTTCACAACCATACAGAACAACCGGTAATATAACTGTTTTATAAATTCTAGCTTTCAGATTTTTTTGACACCAGACTGGACCGAATAATGAATTTCCCATATTTATTCTGTGTTCAATTTCCTCCCGAGTATAATTTATATTTGTTACTGTTGCTCCCAGGTATTTGAATTTTTCCACCTCTTCAAAGGATAAATTTCCAGTTTTTATATTTACATTTCGTACAATATTCTGGTCACGAGACATAATCACATACTTTGTCTTTTCGGGATTTACTTCCAACTCTATCGCTTTACTTGCTTCAAGTAAAATTCCCGTAATTACGAAACTTTAGAACATAGAAATACTGTATTAAGTCCAAACATAAGGTGAAAAGCGAAAATGTTCCTTCTGCGAGTATGAAATGGTTTCTTCTTACTTGAACATGTCAGTTTCCTTCTCGTCGCTCTTTTTATGGTACATAATCTCTATTCTGCTGAGAAATTAAAATTGTGCGCCAGAAGAATTAAGTAAAACCACAGTCTACTATATACAGTCACGAAGCTTGAGTTTTGAGGGTGCTAGAAACAATAGACTGTGACGGTACTATTTTGCATTGCCTGTAATGAGGCGATATTAGCGATCCTAGTGGTGAGTAACTATCTAATGTTTGCATATTTACTACGTATTGAGCTTCGCGACTGTATATAGTAGACTGTGGTAAAACCACGAAAACCCTGGACCCCTCGTTTCCTTCGGCTTGGCGTTGTTTGCTGTATCCGTGAATGGGCTTTTCAATTACTTGGCAACACTTTGTTAACAGATCAATACCTCGCCTTCGGTACCTTTCCACATGCACGTGCCCAACGTGTTGGCGTCTCCTAAGCCAATAATCGACTGACAGTTTTACAAAAAGTGAAGGGGAGAACCAAGCTTGGACACACCACGTGGAGTGCAGTTTCACGGCCCACGTTGCTAAAGAGCATAATAGCGTCTGAAACAAAACGGGTACAGTGCTATGTATTTATACAGAGTTGCTTGTCTAAGCATCACATCTTTAAATATCGGGCGAACCGGAAGAGGGTGTTGCTGTCTTGTTTTTCTGGAGTCTGGTTCTGAGTTCGGCTGTCGAGAATAACAACTTACACTTCTCCAGTGACATTAAATGACGTTCTAGAGAGATTATGACACGCTCCGTTTTTTTTTTCCTTGCCTGTCTTACCTCCTCTTCTTAATTCATTCATTCATTCATTCATTCATTTATTTTATTCCATAAATCTTACATGAGCAATGAAGCTTTAAGATGTGGAACAAGTCAAAATTTTACAATATTACAATTACAATTTTTACAAATTTTTGTAGTTTTACAATTTAGTAATTTTCTACAATTTTTACAATTTTGTGCAATATTTTACATTTTGGCGAGATGTAGTGAGATGAGGTGAGGTCCGAGGATTCGCCAAAATATTACCCGGCATTTGCCTTTTGGTTGGGGAAAACCTCGGAAAACCCCAATCAGGTAATCAAATCAAAGGGGGGTAATCAAATCAAAGAGGTTGATGCCAAGGACTCGCCATAGATCATCCAGCTTCAGTCCCACGGCTGTGGAAAACCTCGGAAGAAACCGAAGACCAAAGGGGGATCCAATCCAAGCCCGAACGCAGCTCCGGATCAGCAGCCCAGCGAGTCTGCCGACTGAGCTACATCGATGACTCTACTAAAAGTATATAATACATAGCCAATCAGATTATTAAATTTACAAACGCAAACGATCATTCATCAGTTGAGCTATATGTCTAATACAAAACAAGTTAATTAAATTTAAGGCATAAACAATTCAACCAGTTGTGATATACAGAAATTGATAATACATATCATGCAAACTACTTCAAATTACAAACACAAACAATTTATCAATAGAGCTATATAGATTACTATTCAATTTAAAGCATATACAATTCATCGGCCAAAACTATAGAAATATATACAATACAAAGTAGCATACTTTCATTAAGCTATACAAATCTACTTAGGCTAAGGGGAGAGGATGGTATTTTTTAAAACTTTTTTCCTATTTGGTGTAAAATATTAATTTTTTTGTATGTAGAGAGCTCATAGCTGTGGAAACTTAACCAAATAAAAATATTTTGAAAAAAAATTATTTGGGGGCCAAAATTTGAAAAAAAATATATATATATCCAATGCAGGATTGTACTAAAACCGATATATCTAAACCGTTTTTAAAGATAGATTCAAACAGTTTTTTGCAATGTATTTGCAAAAGCTTGTTCTACAAACTGTCTGTAACAGAATTTTGATATTAGTCCGTACGTTTGTAAAATAAACAATTAAAATTTAATAACAATTTTCTGATTTCCTTTCTTGCAAAGAAACGGACGTATTTTTAAAATGAAATTAATTAACAAACTTCTTTTACAGAGAAAAGTTTCCTAATAGTCTAAAGAATATGTGTTCCAAGTTTCATGGATGTATCTTTAATAGTTCAGAAATTATATCCATTTTTGTCTGGCATTGTACCAAAAAAAATGAAGTTACTGGAAACCGATAAAAGCGGGCGTGTGATTTAAAAGTCCATAGCGCAGGAAGTTTAAAAATGACGTCTCAACATCCGATAAGGGCACAAATACCCACAAATTGTTATGCAATGCATTCCACACATATCAAAGGGTATTTTAAAGAAAACATTTTTTGAAAATTTAATTTACCGGAAACAACAATAAAAGTGGGCGAGTGATTTAAAAATCCATAACGCAGAAAGTTTAAAAATGGCGACTCAACATCCGATAAGGGCACAAATACCCACAAAATGTTATGCTATGCATTCCACACATATTACAGAGGATTTTAAAGATTTTTTTCTTTTGAAAATTTACTAATTTTTCAGCAAAAAATACCACCCTCTCTCCTTAAAACAGAACGCTGTGTAGGGAGAGGGTATATCTTCGAACACAAGCTAACATTGCGGGCCGCCTTGGTTACGTGTTGAGCGCGACATACGGACATTGCTGAGAAAACATAGGACAGCATATGACAAAGGACAAAAACCCAATCCCGTGGACGGAAGGTAATCTCTTCCATTGTCCACGCTGGGATTCGAACCGTTGACCTTTGATGGGAAGCGCTTACGCTATCCACAGAGCTACTGGTTGTCAAACGCTGTAATAGAAACTCAACCCGCATACTACTACTGCGAGAGAGGGGTGGAATGGTTGTCACCTCAAGTAATTCAGTGTATGTCCCTATCCTGAACAAGATTATTCTAGTCTCTACAATCATATCCAACCTCCCTCAAATCCATTTTTATACCATCCTCCCATCTACGTCTCGGCCTCCCCAAAGGTTTTATTCCCTCCGGCCTTCCAACTAACACTGACCAAAGTGGGTGTCGTGATTACATCGTGTAATTAATCACAGACCTTCAAACGGGTACGAGGAGTTTCCTGTACATAGCTGTGTGTTTCATTCACGTACTGAAAGCAAGCAGTGGCGGTATCATGTCGCTCTACAAACTCCGTCTCTACAAGGAGTAAGAGGTGGTTTCGTAAAGAATGAAATGGAGAACTTTTTTGTTGTTCTGTCGGACAAAATGTAATATGTTTACTTTGCTCAACGGTTCAATTAGGCTCATTTCTATAAAAAAATGTTCAAAGTTCCTCATTCATTTTTTCAAGACCCTGTCCAACCTATTGTGATGAAGTTTGTTCGAATAACTTCTATTGGAGTGCGTTGTAGGTGGGTTAGTAAAAGTAAGTCCTTTAAACAACCAAGGGCTGCCAATACTTAAGTTTATTAATCAATCTTGAAATACAAGGTGTAGTACAAGTGATGAAATGATGATGATGATTATGATTAATCGTTGCCACTTGGGCCACTCGTCGCCCTCCACAGCACTTCTGCTGACTGCAGAGCTATAATAATAATAATAATAATAATAATAATGCTTGTCCTACGATCGCCGCACCGTTTTATCGGCTCGCGCCAGTGACGCTACGGTGACCTTTCAAGTCCGCGTGATTCGCGTCCACTTGATGGCGTACCCACGTCATGACCAGTGCGATGATCTGCCTTTGGACTTTGACAGATAATCCTTTAATAATTAACCCCAGTACATACATGACTCAAATTATAAATTTTAGGTCAAGTCTGCACGAGTTATGAGAATGGAATACATTTTAGATTTACAGTATTAATGATGTCACTCTAAACATTAATTGCAATCATATCAATTATAATCATACCAATTACAATCATACCAATTATAGCCCTACTAAGTGGGCATTTATCACACTATGTTCAACGTCTTCGCCAATACTATTCGGTTGTATTGAAATAAAAACGATGTGTTAGGTATTATGCAGTATCATTATTCTTTACTTTTGGAAATTGATTTTTTATTGACTTTTAATTTTAACAAAATTGGAATTAAATATGATATGAAAATCAATAAAGAAAAAACTAAAATTATGGCCTTCTGCGGAAAATACCCTGTGCCTAGCAAAATATGTTTAGATTCAAAAATATTAGAAAGGATAAATTATTTTACATATCTCGGATACACATTATCTTCTTTCGATGAAGTAGACATTTCACAGAAAATTTCTAAATACACCAAAACAATGGGAATAATCAACACCATTATGAAACCTTCCCGAGTACAAAGGCATACTCGAATTCGCCTTTACAAGACCTTGGCGAGACCAGTACTTTGTTACGGCAGTGAGGCATGGACATTGAGGAAAAAAGACGAAAGCAGAATAACGGCTAATTAAATGAAATTTATGAGATATACAGCGGGATATACGAAAATGGACGAAAATGGATCACAAACGCAATGAAGATGTAATGGAAGAATTTTAACTAGAACCTGTAATTAATCACGTAAAAAATTATCAGAACAACTGGATAAATCATCTGCATCGCATGCATAGAGATAGAATCCCAAAAGTCATGCTCCACTATCGTCCAAACGGCAAGAGAGCTCTCGGTCGTCCAAAGAAGCGCTGGATTGAAAATTCCACTGTGAGATCGTAACAGGCCATTTGGCCTAATACTTGAAGGGAAGAAGAAGATTTATTATTGATAGGATTTAAGCACTGTATCATGCATTTTTTTCTGCATAGATCAGGCTGTAATATGACATTATTTTTCCAGACTTTATCAATAATTGAAAAGAAATTTCATAATGTAGCAAAATGTAACAAAATTGAAAGTTTAGGCCCTATATAATTAGTTTAAACACACAAAACGAATAAATCAGTTGTATTGCAAATTGAATTAATTCACCTCCGCCGAGGCATGTGGACGTGAGACCAGCAGTCGGATGGTAAACCTTGACTCCCCATGAGTTGTCGCATAACGGATTTGTTGTTCTAGACTTCTAGGCGATATCAATGAGCTTTGAGAAATAATTTTTAGGTTAGGTTAAGAAAACATGACACCAAGAGTATACTACTAAATAAGATTAATACAGACAGAAAATCACAGGTTCTCTCTTCATAAGCAATTTGTAAGACGTAAAGATTATACCCATACGCGGTAATGGCTTAAATATTGTTCAATTTTTGTTCCATGAAAATCTAACATTAAATTCCGTTAACATCTCGGCCGTTGAACGAACGGATATAAACAACTGTGTGATTGTTCGGAGACCGGCACTTGAGACAGGAAAGTTCGTTCTGGAATTGTATAACAAATGCCAGGTATTCACTGTACGTTTCCAGGTATTGCAACAGGTTTCACGGTCTGTTGGCGACACATCAAAGAGCACGCTAAGCTTCCACTCAGCTCGTTGAAAGGACGAATGTAAACAGAACTCATTCATCGGATTTTCGTTGCTTACATAAAGACATTTCTGGTTTGTGGATTAGGCGCCCTACGACAGTCTAAACCAATAGTATTCACTAGAAATTAGAGACGAGACAAAATTGAGAAATACTGTAGTAATTTTCCGAGAGCCACAATGAATTTCACAGTATTGAAGCTTAACAAAATGCGCAGATTTTTAATCATTAAATTATTTGAGGTATTATTATTATTATTATTATTATTATTATTATTATTTCAATATAATGTAACAGATTATTGTATTTTTCCAATTCTTTTGACATTCCGGGAGAAATGTAATTCAATCCAGATACAGGAGACACCATTAAAATCTAGAACAGTCGGTTCCATATATTGACCGAAATTTCATGAGAAAATTTCTGCTCCCATAGGGACTCAAACCAACGCGCATTCCATAACGCGAGTCCTAGACATGATCCGTTGGACCACGACGCCACTACGCGGAACAGTGTAAGATATCAAGGGAAATAAATAAGTGTAATATCTTCAACACTCGTCGGGAATCAAACTTTTGTCCCTGGATTTGTGGTGTCAAATTCTATTATTTGTGCCGCATGGAATTTGAAACTGACACATAAAATAGAGAGCCGAGTGGGGTGAAGACAAAGAAGGTCAAATCAATGTTCAACAGAGTGTGAGTTATGAGAGTTTGAACTTGACCTTATACTGTATGATATACAGGGTGTTTCCGAGGTGGTGTTACAAACTTTCAGGGATGATGGCGAAGGACACATGTATCAATTTGAGATAAGGAACCCTGGTCCGGAAATGACCGAGTCGAAAGTTACAAACAAAAATAGTTGTGTGGAAATGACATAATTTTATTCCTCTGTCCACCTTATTTATGTGTATTTATCTGTACATCTTACACATACTGTATTCATCTGACGTTGTTTACGTTCTCTACCTACAGTATTCCATTCAGTGCGCTGTCTGAAGGATGGGGACAGGAAACTACACTAAAGCAATGCAGATGGCGTAATGTGTAACGGACATGGTCGTTCCTGATATGCACGTCTGTAGACAGCAGTGTATGTGTACAAGTTGCAGTGTCCAGTCGATCAGTCCTAGTGAAATGGAGGAGTACACGAGAGCGGAATAAGCAGACCTGATTTTCGAATACGGATGAGCCAATGGGAACAGTAGACAAGCTCACAGATTGTATCCGGCCTAGTACCCACGTAGGAGACATCCGACATACGATTGTTCTAAAGGTTAAGGGAAGGAGGGCACGTGGTACCAAATTACAATTCCATTTCCACACAACTATTTTTGCTTATAATATTTGACTCAGTCATTTCCGGACCATGGTTCCTGATCTCAAATTGATACATGTGTCCTTCGCCATCATCCCTGAAAGTTTGTAACACAACCTCGGAAACACCCTGTATAGCCTCCATTATACTTGTATCCTCTGTTATCTTTGTGTTATCAGCCTCTAGCGAAACACATCTTCAACAAAAAGTAGTCGATAATTTTTAAAACATTGATTATATTGCATTTGTGTTCCGAATTTGTGAATGGTGAGAACATTTTATAGGATTCGCTGCTGCAATGAAATACCATACAAAATAAATAAATAAATAAATAAATAAATAAATAAATAGATGAATAGTTAAATAAATAAATAGATAAATAAATAAATAGATAAATAAATAAATAGATAAATAAATAAATAGATAGATAAAATAAATGAATAGATAAATAAATGAATAGATAAATAAATGAATAGATAAATAAATGAATAGATAAATAAATGAATAGATAAATAAATGAATAGATAAATAAATGAATAGATAAATAAATAAATAGATAAATAAATAAATAAGTAAATAAATAATAAATAAATAAGTATAAATAAATAAATAAGCAAATAATAAATAAATAAATAAGTAAATAATAAATAAATAAATAAGTAAATAATAAATAAATAAATAAGTAAATAATAAATAAATAAATAAGTAAATAATAAATAAATAAATAAGTAAATAAGTAAGTAAATATTTAAATAATTAAATATTTAAATAAGTATACATTTAAATAAGTATATATTTAAATAAATATACATTTAAATAAATAAGTAAATAAGTAAGTAAATAAATAAGTAAATAAATAAGTAAGTAAATAAGTAAGTAAGTAAATAAGTAAGTAAATATTTAAATAAGTAAATATTTAAATAAGTATACATTTAAATAAGTATACATTTAAATAAGTATACATTTAAATAAATAAACATTTAAATAAATAAACATTTAAATAAATAAACATTTAAATAAGTAAATAAGTAAGTAAATAAGTAGGTAAATAAGTAAATATTTAAATAAGTATACAATTAAATAAGTATACATTTAAATAAATAAACATTTAAATAAGTAAATAAGTAAGTAAATAAGTAGGTAAATAAGTAAATATTTAAATAAGTATACATTTAAATAAATATACATTTAAGTAAATAAATAAATAAATAAATAAATGTACAAAGCGTTTCAAAGGTTCGAATACCCTTCACCGGCGACATCGATGATTATTTGAGACGCTTGAAATGCTCTGCGCGTGTGAAATAATACGCGATAAGGGGCGCCTTGTGAGCGCTACAGAGTGATACACAGATCCGTCCTCTACAGATTATGCAGTATAATTTAATACGCGGTCATAAATATTTATCCGAAATGATGGCACGTGTCAAAGCTCGCGGTCGATACGAAGCGGTGCGGAAGACCGCTCGTACTAATCAATGGCTGCCTTCGAACACATTGTGCACACAAAAATTCATCCCCGACCGAATGACGATTTACGAAGCCTTGCTTCGCTACTCTCTACCCATTAGCACCGTTTTGTGTTTACTCTGTTTAGATCTTGTAGATTCTTCGGACGCTGCACTGTGCTTTAGTCAGAGTCCTCTTACTTTACACCCTAAGGATGAATCCTAACCATTCTCCCCTATTACTATATATCAGTCTCGTGCAATGTTCGAACATGAGAGGAGATATCAAGATACTACAAACTTCGCTCTACTCCATAGGCATCCCAACAGTACGTGGAAGTGAAGCATGTAAACTAAAATAACCGAGTCCATTGAAAACCGGTAAAAGGCCTTATCACAGTTTAGTATATACAGTTGCGAAGCTTGGAATGATTTTTTGCATTTCTCGCGATAGTTGCTAGCCGCTTGGAGCGCTAGGAGTACTAGGAACAATAGACTATGTCACTGCCATCGTGATTTAATATAGGCAGACCATGTGACTCGCTTAACCCAATCACGGAGGGTGGCGTTTCAACCATATAAATTAGTTACAATGCATAAAGAGTAACATATATTTATCTAAAATGTAGTGTAATTGCATTAATAAATTTAAAACAATGATTATGAGACACTTCAGACATAATTCACTTCCGAGTTAAGATGTAATATTATTTTTGGTGTGAAAATTACGTTTTTCATATGTGTAATACCTGACTTTATTTGGATTAAATATTGCGAAATTCTTGTACATTCGTTTATGAACGATTCAATAATTTTCAGTTGCACCGTACGGATATTTTGATATCTTGAAATTATAGGTTATGTTTATTGTACCAATACTTCAATATTCGCATTTATAAATTATAATTAAGCATAAAATTACGTGTGATAACTTGTAAATGCAATTTGTCTCTATTTCAGTTGTATTTATTCGTTTCTTACGGTACTGCAATCTGAAGTCTGATTAATGTACTATGTTAGTACGCTAAACTAGCGCAGAGGTAGTTTCTTTGTACTTATAGTCCTTGCATATACGGATCTGTGACAGGTTAGGTTTGATTAGTTTTGGCTTTTCTCTTCTCTTACTAACTCGTTGTTCCCAGTACTCACAGCGCTTCAAGCGGCTAGCAACTATAGCGAGAAATGCAAAAAATCATCCCAAGCTTCGCAACTGTAATACTAAACTGTGACATTATCGTCTGCTCGGGAAAGGGTCTGTGCTGAGGCGACAGTAACGATCCTGGTGGTCAGCAACTATCTATGTATGCATATTTATTAAGTATTGAGCTTCGCAACTGTATATACTAAACTGTGTTCGGTTCATGTTTGCCGAGTCTGTAGAACTGAAGCTACCTTTACGTTTGTTCAATCTTTCCCCTTCGTGATACATATGTTCTGTGCCTTTCTTCTTAGCTCCTCCTCTCCCTGCGCCTTTACGCTTTAGCTGCATAAGGATATGAGGCACATAGCTTGCTAAGTTACGCACAGTAATGAGCATAGGTAATTTTTTTGTTATTTATATTACCAAACATTCACATAAATATACGTATAAATAAATCAAACAAAATATATTTAGAAAACGCATATGTTCAAAGTACTGAATAGTATGTGCTAAGTTCAGACATGAGAAGGAAAACCAAGACATTGCAAACTTCGTCTTATTCTATATGAAAAAAAACTAATCGCAAAATATGTGCTCAAATTCTTAAGCGGTTTAACACTGGACTGCTCATCCTTTTTTGGACTCATTACTGCTCACCTGAGGTATGTTGTCACCACACGACTTTTCTCTCCTTCCTCCACTACAGGTAATTGGAACTTTTGTTGTCGTTGAATAGCTCAAGCTATTATTAGAGTATTAGACTAAACTACAGAAGAAAATAGGATTATTTGGAATGACGAGTTACCCCGGGGAGAATTAAAGGTTTAAAATAGTGTTATGCAATGTTCAAAGAAAGAGAGAGGCAACCAATACATTACAAACTTCGTCTTGTTTTATATGAAAAACTAATCGCAAGGTCTGTGCTAAAACATGGGCTGGGAGTGGAAGACGGCGAATATTTTTATAACAAAGTGGAACAAACACGACAGGCCTTCTGCAGAGCAAACATCGACGAATGTTGAACTTCGTCATACTCGACTAACTTGAATCGAACATAGTGCCTGTAATACTTTCATCATGCGTATAGTCGCACAAATATTGTTACCGATCAACAGTGATTTATATGAATATTATGTGAAGAATGTAATTATAGCTATTTTCTTTCGGTAATTAGTATAGTAACAACTGCCATGTATTTTAAAAACGTAATGTGGTGTACCAATATGTACGTAGCCTATATTTCTGTCGAAGTTCAATCATATTTTTGTAATATAAATTACCTGTCGTTACATCTAAATAAAACTTCACAAGATTTGTTCTAAAATCCTTACTCAGCTAAAAGCATGAAGGGTTGGGAGAAGAGTGTAGGAAAGGCCAGCGAACTTCAAGGGCACAGATCATACAAAAGGCAAGACCTAGCGAGCGAGACAGATCCGCTTCTTCAAAGCAGACTTCGGTTCTTGTCACGCTCGACAAACTTGAACCGAACATAGAGCTTGAAATGCACGACACTTCTATATATGGTAGTGAATTATAGTGATTTTATAGTTGTCAGGTTGAATTTTCTTTTGCCAACTTTGTTTCGAATTTCGGTACTGACAACAGGCAGTTACTTTCTAACCGTTATGTTGACAGCACTGTTAGCCTTTGAAGAAACTGCCAACGTTCATGAAACGAAAGTTACTAGCGAGTGATATTTGAAATTTGAATGTAATTAACAATTGATAACAATAACACAGGGCTGCTAAATTATGGTTCATAAAAGCTTTTAATCACATTTGTTCCAAATCCACTGTTCTTTGGGGTGCTGAATAAAAAACTGAGCTCATGTTTTCTTTATCAAATATTACTTTCCTAAATTTCAACGTGCTCATAATTTGTGTGTACGTTTTGTAATCAGTGTTCGTAAATATGATCATATTATCCCATCCCTGGAAGCAGTACGTTGGCTTAAGCTAGATAAGAAAAGAAATTTACATTCACTTCTCCTTCTCTTCGAAATCGTGAACTCTTGTATTCCTTCATATCTGTCGTCTCGCTGTCGACTACCTTTCTTCCCACCGTAATCTGAACACACGCTCTCGCCATGAAACAATACTAACAATACCATCCCATCGCACCTCCTCATACTCATCCTCTTTCACAATAACCCTGCCAAGACTCTGGAATTCGCTACCTGCTAGCATCAGGGATTGTCGAAATAAAATTGAATTCAAACACAAACTTTACTAGCCACTTGGTCGGTAATTGAGACTCGTTCAGACATGGCTTCTTGTAAACAGTTCTCTTAATCTATCACAAAATATTTCAATATCCGGTAATTTCATCACTATACAATTTTGTTATTCTAGGTTTAATTTGTAATTCAGTAAATACAAAAAAAAAATAATTCTTTATTCTTAGCTTCTATGATAAATTGTCTAGCTTCCATTAATCAGGTAATCTTTTCGTATTTTGATTTTTATTGTAATTGTAATTGTAAATGTAATATTAATTGTCATTTTATTCTTCATATTATAGTTGTAATCCTCTGGTAGAGGGGCAGAGAAGGCCTGACGGCCTTATCTCTACCAGGTTAAATAAATAAATACTAATACTAAATTTTTGGGTGAAAGTTTTAGTTTTGTGAACATAACGTAATCGAATTTAATGTTTCAATGAAGTTTTGTTGATCATAAAATCACCACAAATATAACAAAATTCATCTGGGAGTTCACATAATCACGTCTAGGTAGGCCTATGTTTTACAATTCACTGCAAAGCTAGATGTTTGAGGTTATTGCATGATACAGCCTTCTAGTTGCAATGACCACTAACAAGTTACAAAGAATCGCCGCTAAGAGCGCTGTTGTATGAATTCATCCCTATCTTAGGGTTTGTTTATAGACTATCAGATAGGCAGGATTAATTAATTGTGATATTCTGGATGTGACACACTAGCGTAGGGCATAAATTTGAGGCTTGTAGTTTCCAAACCAGTCAATTCCAGCTTGTCTATTTCGAGATACGTGTATTGGCGAGTATAGCAAGTTCTGCTGTTTAAGAATTCATAGAAAATTTGTCCCATATTTGGTCTGAAATAAGGAGAAAATTATTTTGAAAATTGATATTGCTTCCAAAATCGTAGTTTCTTCAACTGTTACCTCACTCTCCTGGCACAATAATTGTAAACTGGAATTTTCTGACTTTGAATAGCTATATTTCCCTCAATTTTTATCGCCATCCGGTCGGGATCACGAAACAGCACTAGACAATATTACAGGTAACATGTCATCACGACTCAATACTACCGCTTGAGAAAATACAGGGCAAACACAAGATAAGACAATCTATGCTTAATCATTATAGAGAATGAGTGTTTATGTCCAATAGTCTAATATTTTTTTCATTGTACGTAATGGTACTAGCCGTCGGATTTTAGCACTTAACCAATGTTTTACCTCTCAGCCTTAAAAAGAACCTGATCCAAACTTTAGTGATGCCCCACTTCGATTATTGCGATTCTTTATTCACGAACCTAAATACTGATCTTGCCCATAGACTACAGCGTGTTCACAATATCTGCGTTCGTTTCGTTTGTAACATTAGAAAATTCGATCATGTAACACCGTCACTAGAATTGTTGTCTTGGAGTCCACTTAAAGAAAGAAGATTCTTCAACTCTCTCTTATTACTATTTAAAATCATCCACACCTCCACACCCTCTTACCTAGCATCTCGTTTTGTTTACCTTTCACTACCTCGAACCCGGAACATCTACCTTCTCTCTATTCCTCTGCACAGAACATCCTTCTACTCATCATCTTTCAGCATATCTATTCCACGCCTCTGGAATTCTCTCCCTGACCACGTCAGAGACTGTCGGACAATATCAAAATTCAAATTTAAATTAAAAAATCATATTCTAGTTCGTGGAATTGTTTGTTGAACACATGTCAGGTTGCGCAACTTCACCTTAACCCATGACATATAGTAAATATTGTAACTATGCTGTTGTAAAATTGAAAATTAATATGTAATGTATTTATTATTATTATTATTATTATTATTGCTATTATTATTATTATTATTATTATTATTATTGTCAGTTATCAATAACATCATTGCTATCTCTGTTTTCTTTCTTTTCGTTGTATTAGCTCGATGAGAGCACTATAATGTACTTTTGACTCTGTTGACCCTCTATAGGGCTTTAACTTAAGTTGTATCATTTTCATCAGTGTTTGTATTTCTTTTTTGTATTTATATGTGCTATCTGGTAGGATGGAAGAGAAGGCCTTATGGCCTTAATCCTGTCAGATTAAATAAATAATAATAATAATAATAATAATAATAATAATAATAATAATAATTATTATTATTATTATTATTATTATTATTATTATTATTATTATTATTTTGTTCCTGCAGTTGTATTAACACGTTTCTTGGATTGTATTAACTAATAATGTTAATTTTATGGAACCTAAAAATGTCTAATTTGACGTAAGAACCTATTTTAACCAAATATTAATATTCTTTCTTTGTAACGATTATTATTTCCACTTTGGAAGTTGAGGCAACTTGCATGTCCTATACTAAGGATCTTCCTCTAAAGATGACTTTATTTACAAAGAGGGTGCCTACATCAGGTGACGTTTTGCAATCTTGGCTGCTGTGATTCCTCCTTTTGAAACTGAAAGAAAGCGAATGCCGTAAAAAAAAGTACGCCAAGGGCCGTTTAACAGAAAGAAAACACAATTTCATTGGAAAAATTTATTGGAACAGATACAGCAATTGTTGAGCTATTTTCCAACATATTCCCTACTGGAATTCTGACGTTTGTAATATTATGGGATCGACAGAGAGGTGCAAACATCTGTCAAACGCTGGTTCCGATCCGAGGCGGATGACTTCTACGATACAAGGTTACAAAAATTGATCCCATTGTATGACAAATGTCTCAATTCCAATGGGGGACATTTCACCCCCATTTTCACCTTTACCTCACCTCATTCATACGCTAAATAACCTCAGATATTGATACAGCGTCGTAAAATAACCTACTAAAATAAATCCAGTGGGGGATATATTGACAATTGCTATATATATTTCAATAAATCTTTCCATGCAATTGTGCTTTTTTCTGTAAACGGCCTCAGGGAAAATCACTTTCTGGACGAACTCGTAATTGCAGTCGAATGGCCAAAATTTGTATAAGCACTTGTTTTGACATTATTAACATGGTGGAAGAAAAAAATTAACTTTTTTATCTGCCTCCATCAGAATGTTTGCTTGTCAGCTGAAGCCTTTAAGCGCAAAAGCAGATCCGCTTTTTTGAGACAGAAAATTTCAGCCGGCCATTTTTTTTTGGGAAACACTTTAGCCTATGTGCAACTCTGAAATGAATTCGAAATAGCACTGTGTTTTACCCACTCAAAATTAATATTCATTCATTCATTCATTCATTCATTCATTCATTCATTCATTCATTCATTCATTCATTCATCCATTCATTCAGTGTTCTGCCCAAGGAAGATCTTTCACTGCAAACCTAGCATTGTCCAATCCTTCCTATTTTCTGCCTTCGTCTTTGTCTCCTTATGTGGTCTATATATGAGTCGTTCAGAGCAGAAGTGGTGTAAGTCAAAAATGGGTAATGAGGGTTAAAGTAAACATTCTGTAAAATACAGTACAATGTAGCTATTGATATTCAATTTATTTAAACTATTTGTAGTCAGTGGATAGCAAGAAGGACATATTAATTGCTACTTTGCGCTGTATTTTACAGGATTTTTACTTTAAACCTCATTACCCAATTTCGACTTACACCACTTTTGCTCTGAACGGCTCATATCTTAATGTCGTCTATCATCTTCTTCTGCCCCGAACTCTTCTCTCGTTCACCATTCCTTCCAGTACATCCTTCAGTAGGCAGTTTCTTCTCAGCCAGTGACCCAACCAACTTCTTTTCCTCTTCCCGATCAGAAAAATTAATATGTGATTACTAGACTTCGTTGAATTGCCACACGCAGCATGCAATCAGGTTGCCGATGTACGGTAGTATAGAGGAGGTGAGCGACCGCCCGGTCTCGTAGTATAAGCAGTTCATGTTAAGAGATGTGACCGGTCCAAATAGATAGAGCAGCTACAGTTAATGTATACCTATGTAAGCACTTGTTTTTGCATTACTGTGGTTGGAATAGTCAAAGCTTAACATTTGTTCAGTGCAGACAAGAATTCAATCAAACATACTATAATGAGAGTGTTGCTGTTCCAAATAATTGCCCTTGGAATACCCTTACCCCCGCAGCCAGTCTTGACCCGTTTGGGAACGTGGTTGGATGCTGTTTATTATTATGCAGAATATTACGGCAAAATAATGGAGGTAATTGATGCATTGGATAGCACAGACAGTTCCGCTGTTGCAGGTGTAAAATCATTGTCTTCTGAACAGCTATTGGAAGATATTCTGTTCATTGATTCTAATTTTAAAATCGTGTCCAAAAGCATCATTCTGTTAGAATCGTCTAAACTGCAACTCTCAGAAGCCCTTAATAGAGTGTATAACGTATCACAAACCGTTATCCAAAATAACAATTCACTAATTTCAGAAAAAGTGAAATGTGAGTTGAGAAACATTATTGCTAAAAATTCTGCCTATTCACAACCTTCGTATTATAAATGATGTTACTATCAGGTCATGACAAGACGTCTGAAGTTGGTATACTAAAAAGTAGTAACTTTCCGTTCTTCAAATATGCACGTATTATATCGTGTGATGTTGAACGTATATTTCACAATATAAAAACTGTTTAAGTGACCATCGGAGGAGATTACTTTGCAGTCGCTCAAAATGTACGTAACTCTTCACTGTAATGCACATATTCAAGAATGATGTATCTTACATTAAATTTTAAGAGTTAATATATCTCACTATAAAATAATTGTGTATTTACATGTTTAGACATTTCCTACTTCAAAGATCATTCATTATATTTCTTGAATGCAGGATACAGGTTTTATTGTAACCGCAGTATACTGCTCAGTGTTTACATCAGAGGCATACTCAATCCTTTACACGCCTCCTTCTCATACAGTCTATACTGCGTGCGCAGTAAACCTTGCGATTCTCGTGGCAATTCCACGAAGTCTAATGATTACATTTTTTAATCGCTGATTTAACGTCTCCATTTCTATCTAGCGTCGATGGAATTGATAATAGAGACGTGGGTCTGGGGATCGCTATGAGATTACCTGAAATTCGCCTTGCAGTTAAAAAAATATAAAGTAATACAACACAACATAATCGATGAAATGGGATTTGAACCCACGCCCCCGGGAGCTTCAGTCCCGCTTGACTATCCTTTAAGATTTAGGCCACTTCGATAAGTGAAAGCACGACCTCCGGCTTAGGAATCTGTCACTCACAGGACGTGTTTCTTCCTAGTATAGGAACGTTTCATTAAATGACTCCGAATCAATATGTCGGTGTCCTCGAAATGTTTCCTTCCTTGTAGCAATATCTATAGAAACGTGAAGTCAAGTTACTCGGAAACTGATACAAAGTCAACAGCACATGGCGACCGCCGTCGTGCACTCTAAAATATTACTCAGATTCTTTCCATAGGAAAAACATCACGGAATATATCAGAGCTTAGAGCTGAAGACTTCATATGAATGAAATCTGAATCGACTTGGGATTTTATCAGAACAAATCTCGCCTGAAAGACAAATTGAGCAGAGAAAGGGGAAGGAAGATGAAATAAGCGCATAAAAATGTCGGAGTTGGGGTAATCATTGCGAATACGATTTGTCGTCTTTCTGCGTGGGTTGATGTGACGTCACAATGTACTATGTATGTCAAACCGGAATAAAAATATGTAAATGTCACTGACTCGGCATTGTGAGAATTTTGCCTAAGACTTACGTAAACAATAAGGAATGCAATCGAACGATATCCTTATAAATATGGACGTCTGTAGCAACCGGACGCGATAAGAGATTTTTTTTGTTGCTGTGTCTCCAAGTTCGGGATAACAGTTCTTGTAAATATGGAGTCGATTTCTCAACTTAATAACGGTGCTATAAAAGCAAACTTCTTGTTCCAGGTTATCTCATATATTTCTTGCAAATGCAATTTTTTTTTTTTTTATTAGAATACAAGGTGCCTAAAAAGTCTGGAACACTGCTTGTGGCTTTTCTATTTTTAATTTGACGAAGAAACACTATAATACAAAAGTTACAAGGTATGACAAAAAAAAAAGAGGATATTTTAAATATGTTTTCAAAAACAATGTTAATCCAGTCTCTATCATCATATCCCACCTCCCTCAAATCCATTTTAATATTATCTTCCCATCTACGTCTCGGTCTCCACAAAGGTCTTTTTCCCTCCGGCCTCCCAACTAACACTCTATATGCATTTCTGGATTCGCCCATACGTACTACATGCCCTGCCCATCTCAAACGTCTGGATTTAATGTTTCTAATTATGTCAGGTGAGGAATACAATGCGTGCAGTTCTGTGTTGTGTAACTTTCTCCATTCTCCTGTAACTTCATCCCTCTTAGCCCCAAATATTTTTCCAAGCACCTTATTCTCATACACCCTTAACCTATGTACCTCTCTCAAAGTGAGAGTCCAAGTTTCACAACCATAAAGAACAACCAGTAATATAACTGTTTTATAAATTCCAACTTTCAGATTTTTTGACAGCAGACGGGATGATAAAAGCTTCTCAACCGAATAATAACAGGCATTTCCCATATTTATTCTGTGTTTTATTTCCTCCCGAGTATCATTTATATTTGTTACTGTTGCTTCCAGGTATTTGAATTTTTCCACCTCTCCAGAGGATAAATTTCCAGTTTTTATATTCCCATTTCGTACAATATTCCCGTCACGAGACATAATCATATACTTTGTCTTTTCGGGATTTACTTCCAAACCTATCTCTTTACTTGCTTCAAGTAAAATTCCCGTATTTTCCCTAATCGTTTGTGGATTTTCTCCTAACATATTCACGTCAACCGCATAGACAAGCAGCTGATGTAACCCGTTCAATTTCAAACCCTCTATGTTATCCTGGACTTTCCTAACGGCATACTCTAGAGCAAAGTTAAAAAGTAAAGGTGATAGTGCATCTTCTTGCTTTAGCCCACAGTGAATTGGAAACGCATCTGACAAGAACTGACAATAATAATAATAATAATAATAATAATAATAATAATAATAATAATAATAATAAATCTACAACAAGACATCCACAGCTATGCTTCCTTCCCGAGGAAGCTAGTACCTACACTTCATTCTGTGGAATCGACTCCAGATGCCTGAACTTGCAGCTAGGAACGCTGCCACTATAGCTACAGCGGAAGGATATTATGTTTTCTGGTTAATCACATTTGTTAAGTTTATGTGTAGAGAGAGATGAGAAATGTGTTGCAATATTCTTGATTCAGAACAAAAATAGATAATTGTATATTCTTAATACTACTATCTCGGTGTTCTCATAGCGTTATCTAAATTTATCGAGTGTTTTATGTGTTGTCTTGCTCCCGACAAAACATGGCTGTGAGAAGGATGGAGAAACAATACAGAGATATGAAGATATTTGACACAAGGCTGTTCCGTTTCGAAGAAGTCTATAAATTCCCGCCACGTAGTAAGCAAATAAATAAAAAAATCCCCTCGTAACACCGCACCAATTTGGTATCTATGCCAAGTGCAGTTAGACAAAGAAACTTCACCTAAATGTTTTGTGACGTCACTGCACATCTCAGCTGGATTGTGCGTACGCACGTGTAGCGGCAGGAAGGGAGGGAGCGGCGAGAGGAGGGGCGGACGGGAGACACGTGACGGATTCCGGCTCGACCTTGCTCCACGTGCGCCGGGAGGGGAGTGGGGACGGAGGGGGGGATTTTCGTACTAATACGTGGTCCACGTGTCGTAAACCCGGCAGGATAAAGGAGGACGGCGACTACCGAGGGAAAGGAGGCCACGCAGAAAGCGTGTGAAACTGCGCTCAGGGTTAATTAAGATGGCCGGACTCGGTGTTTGACACACGTGCTCCGGGTTGGCGTTTCCTGACTGTTTCGACACCTAGAAGTGAACGGCCTCACTTGCACTGTGTAAACAACACATTGTCTCATGCCAACGGTTCCCATAAACCATGTGAACAAAAAAGGGATTGGTGAATTTGTGGAGTTTCAGTAAAATTGTCTCGATTCGTCAGAAAGTTTTGACGTTGTGTGTGAATTTTAATTCGCCAATGCAATAAGGATTCGGCTTAAGGATACAGAAAATTTGAAAATGTTAGGGGTTTTTTTCTCCCACTTAAAAATATCAATCATTACTTTTTCTACTTTCATCCTGCTGCAGAAATTTCTTCTAAGTTGTTTTAAAAAGATGTTTCTGTCAATGACTGGTATCTAAATTGGTATTTATTTCACTGTATTTTGCAATCTAAACAAAGGCTTTATTCACAGCAGTAAATTAAAAGATTTTTTTTACGATAGTGCGTAAACCACGTCTCAATAGCCATGGCCCGCTCATGGAATTCGCTGCCGCTCGAAATCATGGGTAGTCTTAGTCCTCATTTGTTTAAAATTAGGTTGTTTAGATGAATTTTAAATGCAAAGAATTAGTTTTTTAGGTATAATTTTTATTTATTATTATTATTACTATTATTATTATTATCATTATTATTATTATTTTATACAGTCATTACTTTATTTTTCCATTAACACTTATATCTAGGTAATTGTCATTGTCTCAATGTACACGTGCTGTGCTGATCATACTAATTCTACTATTCCTTTAGTTGTGAGATTATATTCATATGTATTAATTCATTTTTTTAAGTTAATACTGTATACTAGATGTATTTTCCTGTTTGTGATTATGTATTCAGTCTCTTTTTTTATTATATATTTTTTTATTATTGTTATTTTAAAGTTAATAGTGATTGTGTATATGTATTCAATCTCTCTTTTTTACTTAATTATGTTTATTATTATATTTAAGTTAATATTTGTATACCAGTATGTATTTTTTTGTATGTGATTTGGTCCTGGTTGAGTGGAAGAGAAGGCCTGATGGCCTGAACTCTGCCAGGGAAAATAAAACTCTATTATTATTATTATTATTATTATTATTATTATTATTATTATTATTATTAAACTTGCATTTTACCCACTGTTAATCAGTTTTATGAATGACATTCAATAATACATTGTTATAAATTTGATAGAAGTCAAATACTTTAATTTCTGAATACAGCAGCTCTGAAGGATAATCAAGAGGTTTATTAAGGCATATTTTTATTATTTTTTTTCCTGTAGCAGAGTTATTGGCATGAGGGAGGTACTACTATCCCATCTTATAATGCCGTATTGTAATATGGCTTGTATTAATGCAAGGTAAATCAGTCGTAAAGTATGGACAGACGAGTAATTTCGTAGGATGTCAAAATAATGAATAATTTTTCTTACTCTATTGCACAGAAAAATAATATGTTTATCCCAACGTAAACTAGGGGGGGAAAAGGCAGGACGAGGTAAACAGCTTCGTAGTATCGAATATTTCGCTATACTGGCGTTCTTATAACGACATTTTACTGTATATGGCAACAGTGGTTTACTAGAGTCGACGGCAATTCGGAAGGCGGTAGTTTGCTAGCGTTTGCTTCGAGAGAGACAGATAGCGAGAGCAAGGCAGTGTACAACATTGCCACATTGTACGCGCACGTGCAATACAAATAGTGCAGGAGAGAATTTAAATTATCAAAAGACAATAATGACCTTAGCCGTTGATTACTGTCAGCATGACACCAAACAAATCCTCTTTCTTTCACTAACAATATTCTTTACACGATTCTCAATCCCACACCACATGCTTCTGCAGTCGTTTCTTTTTGCGTTGGCAACGTTGCAGTCAGCATCAAGATGGCCGGCAGCGTTCTGCTCGTCAACGTTTTTAAAATAATTATATACGTTAAACCAGTGGCGGTGCGTCAACAAGAGCACGTGAACACCTTGTTTCCATTAATGCACGACTAGTTTTATTATTTAATACCGTATTGGCATAGTGGGGATGTATAATATCAGGATAGAGTATTTTAAACTTCTCGCATCTTGCATAAACTTCTTATGTAAACTTGGCAACATCCGTTCACGTACAAGTCGTGCTCTTTTCAAGAAGGTTACAGAAATTTCACGCATGCGTGGGAGAAAGTTGTCTTTCGCTGGCCGCTTATGACTCGTCAAGAGCACAAAGCGTTAAGTGAATAGTGAATCTATCCTACAGATGTCAGGTGCATCGATGCCTATCCTTCACGTGCTATATCTCGAGGAGAAAATTTAATAAGTCTGTATTTTAGCCTACAGGTGTCAGTATTTCACTGTCGGAACGTTTACTTTATGTGGATGTGTGTACAGTGCTGCTACGAGAGTGTAGTTTGTGAATTACTGTACTTCAGTGTCGCCATATAGCATAGTTTGGCTTTCAAAAGCGTGCTCGCTGAATTTGATGGTGGTATAAATTTAAATATCTGTCTGGTGGTGTATATTATTTAAGAATAATATTTACTGGTATGTATTTATAGTAATCAAACAATGCGGATGGGATTATAGTACTGGTATAGGCTATAGTGTATCAGTGTATTGTGAATCAAAATTCTGTATATTACTGAACACACGCTTTTGTAAATTGTTTTATGTATTAATTTTTAACAAACGTAAACAATGAACTCTGTTCAAGTAATTTTGAATAGTAAAGAACTGGGTAAACTGGCTTTCCAGGAAAAATTGGAAATAAAAAGACTAGGTTTCATTATTATTATTATTATTATTATTATTATTATTATTATTATTATTATATACCCTATTGTTTTGAATTTATATACGGTTTTTTCGACAGTGAAACATTGGAATCATGACATTTCATATTAGGCTAAAAACGTACGATTTCAAATTCTCTTCGATTTTGGAACGCAAAATTGTGAACACACATAATATTTTATTACGAGCCTCCACTGCCTTAAACACTATTTTCCACGCCTGTCTGTGCAATACAGTATTTGTCTTTTTATAGTCTCTTTTTCCACATACATAGTAAATGTTAGTTTTACTTATTCAATGTATTGAAACACTCACACGTGAACAAACGAACTCTGGAAGTACTTGTTATAGACTGATTCTGATTGGTTCTACTGTACAAGTTTGTGTCGTCACATACCAGAAATGCTACGGCGCTTGTAGCAGCTGACCGCCTTCCGAAATGCCGTCTAGCCTAGTCCTGTGGTCCATTTGCCACACTATGTATATTTATAAGAATTTGGTTTTCTACTGGTAGTAGGCGACGCCTACTAGGCGTAACGCAATAGATGGACAGCCCTGTCGCTGTAGCCACCTGATTTCCTTTCCTTTTTCAGCCACGCATCACAGTGCGATGCCGTTTCCTAAAAATGTTAATTAAGTTGTGAGTGAATGCTTTGAATGAATAACACAGGAATCGAGGAGCGTGGGACGGTATGTATCGCGAATACGCACGGACAATAACCTGGAGGCGGATCAAACACGCAGGTAGCACGTCGATACCCACTGTCGCCCATGCGACGAAGTGTCAGTCATCAACTTCCTTTTTCTGTTTTTAACTATCAGCATTCTACGTTGTAATTTCTGTATTTTCTTTAATTGTAGCTCTCATCACCTGTTAACTGATTTGTTTAAGGAAATTTACAAGTGCGTAAGTTTAACCCCAGATCACATATAGATTTCTCATTCCTATGTTAAAATCGGTTGCACTTTGAAGAGAACAACCGCCAGGATCGCCATCCGTCCGTCGTAAACGAGTACGAGTTGGCAGCACAGTCGCTAATGCAATTCCAATGAAAGTTATGACGTGACCCCTTATGTAACAACTAGATGGCAGCATAGCAAACCTGACAAAAGTTGTTATCGTCAAAGCCTATAACGCAGAGAAATCTGGATATATATGATCTAGGGTTTAACCCAGAAATTGGATTGTTGAAGTAAATGCTCTAACAACGTACTAAGTCCGTCCGTCATGCCGCGAACAGCCCATGGAGGGCCAAAGCCAATTAGCCGACTGCTGATCTCACGTGCACATATCTCAGCAGAGGTGAACGATCATAAAATCAGAATGGGAGTATCGTGTGGTCAGCACTTTGATCTTCCTCCCTCTCCTCGTTATAGCTCGTTTTCGAAACCGGATTTTGCTACTCAGCTGCCCAAATTCATCACGATCCTGGGTGGCCCTGCTCATATATACTGGTCGAAATTTCACGAGAATAAAATAAATAAACTATAAATTTAAAATTTTGAGAGGCGTTAGTAAATTATTTGCGTCATTTGAAGACTATCGAACGAGAAAAAAATTCGACAGATGCATATCTTTTCCGTAGAATTATGTGTGGGTGAGATTACTTGTCGACAGGTGCATAGCTTTACTATGTTGCACTACCCATGTGTAGTTCTACGTAAAGATTTGCGAAAAATGAAATAAGGAGAACAAGGGGAATACAATCATAGCAAGGAGAAGACAAGCAGAACAAGGGGAATACAAAGAAAACAAGGGGAATACACGGCGAACAAGGGGAATGCGAGGAGAACATGGAAACAAGGACAACAAGTGAAGACAAGGACAAGGGGAATACAAGGACAAGGCAAAATAAGGAAAATAAGGGGACGACATGGAGAAAAGGGAGACGAGGAGAACACGAGGATGAGAAGGACAACAAAATGAAGACAAGGAGGACAAGGGGAATAGAAAGAGAACAAGGGGACGACATGGAGAAAAAGGAACTGCAAGTAGTACAATGGAATACAGGGAAAAAAAGGGACGACACGGAGAACAAGAGACTGACGAAGAAAAAAGATGATAACGAGGACAAGGGGAATACAAGAAGAATGATGGGACGGCATGGAGAAAAGAGAACAAGGAGTATAAGGGGTATACAAGGGGAACGCGGTGAAGAAAAGGGTAATGGGAATACTAATAAATCGAGTTCATTCCTGTGTTTTAATGCGTGTTGCTTTGAGGTTAAAATCGTCAAACCAGATACCTGCAAAAATCAATAAATACGGCTTACAAGCAAAAGTGCTCCATGCCTGCCATCTCTTGCACTACTCGGGAACACGGTGAAAAGACACTCATGTAAGACATTTGTAAAAACTCAAAACTCAGACATTTAGGCCTAATTATGATCGAACAAAAACAGTCGTATGCATCTTGTCTATAATGATAATTAAGACGCTCCCATGAAAGTTATTAAACTCGCTTACGATTGTTTCATAAACATATTCGCGTCTTTATTACTACCATTATAGGCTCTTTGCATAACATACTATTATTTGTAGTTTAACGTGTTAATGTGTTAAACAACTTCGTTTAGTGATATTCATAGTTTTGGGTACAAAATAAGACAATATTGACATATTAGTATGTCCTTTCCAGAAAGGAAAACATATTACAATAGCGAAGAAAGTTCAAACAAGGCAGATGAAGTACGCACACATGCCAAGGCAGAAGGCACATGCACACGCGAAGCTGACTGTGGCACAGATTCTTGTCGCTTGGCCTTGAGTAAACGGAAAGAGAGAGATGCTGCAATACTTCCACGTTCCTGAATTATGTATGATGGTGCAACGACGGGCCAACACTAGGAAGGCATTCCTACACATGTTCCGGTCAAGACAAGCTGCCAGCTGCACTTGCAGCCCGCCCGTATGCGATGCTCAGCTTCCCGGATGATTGTTCAGAGGCGAGGAAGAACTTTGCATCAACTGTCAAAATCGATAATGAGACACGTGGCACCAAGGTCCTGCAACGATTCCACGTGTCTCAGCACCATCCTAAAGAGGGTTTTAGGTAGGAACCGGACTAGCTTGGTGTAACTGACTGTGAACTACTGGAAGAGCGAAATGCGGTTCTGGGCGAAGGAAAGAGACTTATTTTTTCTCATCATAATTTTCAGAGCAACTCTTAATGGACATACCTACAAAGTTCGTTCCCAAGGATTGAAGTTGCTAGATTGTGAATAGGGTCTCTGTTTTCACTACACACACTCTTCATTACTGTTTCTACAGTATCTCTTCGAGACTTGGGACCCGATATAAAAAGTTTACTATGCATGTACTATAGGTTGTTGACTCGCTGCAGGTAGCGAAAGGTAGAGATGTGTTGAGGTAATAACGTTGCTATTTAGAATAGAGTACGCTAGTATGGGTAACACACATATGTACATTCTGAAAGTAAAATATACATTACACAATGACAATGTCAAAAGAATGTGAAAAACATTTATTTTCCTGTCTTTTATAAGTATTTGTGTTTAGTTATACACAGTGTTAATGGTGCAAATAAACGTGTAGCAATTTTAATTTCCTCATTTATCCTATTGGTCGTGTTTAGGAAGTGCAGTTACAGTACCGAATTGCAATGTACTACAAGATACATTCTCAGTGTCTCAAACGTAAATCTTTTTTGGTTATCTGCCAAACACAGTTTATACTGTAAAAAGCTGCGCTCTACGTCGCATGACATGATAGGAACAAAACGAAAAAACCGAACATCATTGCAGTCTCTAAGAGATAGTCCTTTATTCTCGGGTGACTCTATGTCCACTAATTTGCTGTTTATATTACACAATGTTCCATATCCGTTATTTTTACATAAAATTGATTTCCACTTCTGTTTTCCACGTTCAGTAACCGGTGTACTTGGTGTCTCATTAAATCTCTGTGTTATTTCCTCAACTAATTTGAGGGCTTCCGGCATCTCTTGCTCTGACTTTTCTAACCGTGTAATAGTTTCAGACACAGTTTGAAAATAGGTTTGTATGAAAACCAAATTATTCGTCAGAACCTTCAAATCCAGAGCGTTTTCCTTTGCATATTTGTTGGCATTTATTCTACAGTACCTCCACCCACTGTACACTTTACCACTATACTCAGCACGCCGTTATGCGGATTTCCCACTGAACTGCTCTATTGGGTCCGACGCGACATCTGAAGCCTACTCATAACTTACAAATGTCTTTTAAGGAACCCGCAGGTTCATTGCCGCCTTACATAAACCAGCCATCGGTCCCTATCCTGTGCAAGATGAATCCAGTCTCTATCATCATCTCAAATCCATTTTAATATTATCCTCCCACCTACGTCTCGGCCTCGCCAAAGGTCTTTTTCCCTCCGGTCTCCCAACTAACACTCTATATGCATTTCTGGGTTCGCCCATACGTTCTACATGCCCTGCCCATTTCAAACGTCTGGATTTAATGTTCCTAATAATAATTATGTCAGGTGAAGAATACAATGCGTGAAGTTCTGCGTTGTGTAACTTTCTCCATTCTCCTGTAACTTCATCCCTCTTAGCCCCAAATATTTTCCTAATAACCTTTTTCTTAAATACCCTTAATCTCTGTTCCTCTCTCAAAGTGAGAGTCCAAGTTTCACAACAATACCGAACAACTGGTAATATAACTTCAGTCCCATTCCGACGCTTATTGTATGGATTCGTAACAAGCTGTTTTTTACGATGATGGGTTGTTAGCCCTTCGCCCAACCCCCAAGCTGGAGGACCATCCCTTATCGGCGGGCCTTATATGCTCGAGGTTGCGGGTTCGATCCCGGCCCAGGTCGATGGCATTTAAGTGTATTTAAATGCGACAGGGTCATATCAGTAGATTTACTGGCATGCAAATAACTCCTGCGGGACAAAATTCTGGCACACCGGCGACGCTGATATAACCTCTGCATTTGCGAGCGTCGTTAAATAAACCATATTTTATTTTTTCTGTAGGACCAAAAATTAATCTTTACGTAGATTCTTCGTCCAACAGTGAATATTACTGTGGAATCCCGGCCACCAAGTCACTTAGTTGAGTGCGCTCCTTGTATAATGGCAGTTGGAACATATATGTCGAACTTGGAGTCAGGCCACAAAGGGAAAAAACTAGAGGAGAGGGATTCGATCAGGTGCTGAGGATTGAACTTCGGCGTAGCTCAGTGGTTAGAGCACTTGGCACGTAGAACCAAGGACCCGGGTTCGATTCCCGTCGCTGGAGCGAATTTTTCTTCTCTAATAATCATTGTTACCACAACAGATATATTCTGTAGGACCAGGAATTAATCTTTACGCTGTATCAACGACTAAGTTATTTAGCATCGATGACACTGGTGATAGCGAGATGGTATTTGGCGAGATGATGTCAAGGATTTGACATGTGATTAACTGACATTCGCCTTACGGTTGGGGCAAACTTAGGAAAATCCCAACCAGTAATCCGTCCAAGCGGGAATCGAACCCACGCCTGAACGCAACTTCGGATCTGCAGGCACACGCGCTACTACCTGAGCTATATGTGACGTGTTGATATTAACCAATGTAAAACTGGAAATGGTAATAAGATATGACGATGGCTTCCTTCCATTTCTCTGTAGGCTACCAGTGTATCTCTTTGGCACATATACGCAAATACAGTGAATTAGTAAAGCCTAATCATTTTAACCAAAACAAATGAAGTTCCGTTAATAGAAATTGCATTTCCTCAGAGCCATGAACTCCAGAATGCATTCAATAACAAATCAGCAAATATCATCTGTTTAAACAGCTTCGGCAAATAGACGGTGAACAACAGACCATCTATTGTCATTTCAGTAACAGCAGTAGCAGTAGTTCCACACTTGGACGTCCTGCAAACACGGCGACAGGTTCTCAACATGTTTAAATTAAATATAAATGGAGAATCAGTTTGGTTTCTATGCTCGTGTAATAAGTGCTATACGCTATTAGATTTCGTGTGGTTAAGGGAGGTGTGAGCGAAATGTCTATTTTCTACATTATTTACTTACTTATGGCTTTTAAGGAACCCGGAGGTTCATTGCCGCCCTCACATAAGCCCGTCGTCGGTCCCTATCCTGAGCAAGATTAATCCAGTCTGTACAATCATATCCCACTTCCCTCAAACCATTTTAATATTATCCTCCCATCTACATCTCGACCTCCCGAAAGGCCTTTTTCCCTCCAGCTTACCAACTAACACTCTATATGCATTTCTGGATTCGCCCATACGTACTACATGCCTTGTCCATCTTAAACGTCTGGATTTAATGTTCCTAATTATGTCAGATGAAAAATACAATGCTTGCAATTCTGCGTTGTGTAACTTTCTCCATTCTCCTGTAACTTCATCCCTCTTAGCTCCAAATATCTTCCTAAGTACCTTATTCTCTAACACTGTTAACCTCTGTTGCTCTCTCGAAGTGAGAGTCCAAGTTTCACAACCATACAGAACAGCCGGTAATATAACTGTTTTATAAATTCTAACTTTTAGACTTTTTCAGAGCAGACTGGATGACAAAAGCTTCTCAACCAAACAACAGGCATTTCCCATATTTATTCTGCGTTTATTTTCTTTATACTTAAATTAAATTATGTTTTATTTAAACGACCCTTTTAACTGCCGAGGTTGTATCAGCGTCGCCGGTGTGCCGGAATTTTGTCCCGCAGGAGTTCTTTTACATGCCAGTAAATCTAGGGACACGAGCCTGTCGCACTTAAGCACATGTAAATGCCATCGACCTGGGCCGGGATCGAACCCGCAACTTTGGGCACAGAAGGCCAGCGCTATACTGATTGTGCCATCCAGAGCGACCATTTATATTATTATTATTATTATTATTATTATTATTATTATTATTATTATTATTATTATTATTATTCAATGCCACCAGATTTTCTTTCGACATTTCTGGTTTTTCCCGGCAGTGGCTTAGTTGTAACCCACTTCTGAGGTTGGGGCGCCTGGAAGGCGGAGTTACATAACCCCTATAATATGATTGGAAGATCATGATTATGTGACGATAGGAGAGGTCTTAAATCTAAACTTAACCTAAATTCCAGACCATAGACGAACAGAGAAATAATTCCTATTAAAGAAAAATGTATCTATGCTCTTACCGGGAGTTGAACCCGGGATCTCATGAACTGTAATCAGAAGCTCTGACCACTAGATGAGGAGGCTGGTATTGTTATTGTTATTATTGTTATTATTATTATTATTATTATTATTATTATTATTATCCGTGGGCTAGAAACCATACCAAACGAAAACTTGTGAGAGAGCGGAATTTTAGGTCTTGACAAGTGGCAGCTTAGGCGCTTAAAGACTCTTAAATTCCTCTATTTAGGCTCTATAAAATAAAAAATAGGCTCTTTTTGTAAAAAAAATGTCGCTGATGTAAGATTCAACATTTATTTAATGCAATATTCCAGTATTAAACTTCCACACATTTCACATTTTACAAGGGTACACAAGCGTACATAAAATGAAGATATTCTGTCTTTAAGTTAGTGTTTTTCATCCACCAATCACATTTCCATAGTTTGCTTCACAGTAGCTGATCACCACTTATTGTGGCTATTGTGTCGCTCACTGCTGTACTTACAGTTGGTGAGAAAAAAGGAAGGGGTTGTTACCTGTCTTGGAATGTAGGAGATTGCTTATTCGGGTACAACCCAGCGAGTTTGTGTTAAATTGCTGACAGACAGAGGAAGATATACTGTAATAATAATAATAATAATAATAATAATAATAATAATAATAATAATAATTTGTCCCGCAGAAGTTTTTACATCCCAGTAAATTTACTGATACGAGCCTGTCGCATTTAAGCACACTTAAATGTCATTGACCTGGGCCGGGATCGAACCCGCAACCTCGAGCACAGAAGGCCAACCTCGAGCACCGACTACGCTACCCAGGTCGACTGAAAGTTGGAATTTTCGGATTGAAATATTGTAAGAATAAGAAGGGAGGTACTACTCTATTGTGTTGTTCTCTGCTAGGAAAGAGTTGTTTCCGTCTTGGAATGTAAACGGTACCGAATGTTAAGAAAACAGTAAACAGTTACGAAAAAAAAAAAAAAAAAAAAAAAAAAAAAAAACTTAAAAGTAGGCACTAACATCGAAATAGGCACCTATATTTCCATGAAAAATGTAAATATTAAATCTCAAGCCTGTATGTATCAAGGAAAAAAATAGGTTTTTGCCTAAATTCCGCTGTCTAATAATAACTTTGCAACAACCTATTGAGAAACAGATCCAAGCTCGGAAATTGAAGTGAATCGGACTCACTTCGTAAATCTGAAGGAACTGTGGAAAGAGAGGCTCTAGGCTAGAACCCCTTTGATCAGGGCTGGAGCCCACGAGGTAGCTAAAGAATAGGGCGGCGAAGGACTGTCATAAAGGTAGCAGAGACCATTGGGAAATCTTGTTGCTTTACTCCAGTGTGGAATACAGGAATTGAATGAATTATTATTATTATTATTATTATTATTATTATTATTATTATTATTATTATTATTATTATTATTTAAACGAAGCAGGTTCAATTTTAGGACCACAAAGTTACCTTAAGAATTATTCTCGTGAACAACAATTAGCTTTCTGTTAAATAAGTAAAGCTGTCTTAAAATCGTGTGCTTTGCGAATAATGCATGACTACTTGAGAACTTGTACCTTGACGTAGCAGAAGCCATGGCGGTAGTTGAAAGCGGGGCGTACGCTGACACACGCTTCACAAAACGCACTTCCCTGCTGACTGGCATGGAAGCCCTGCTAATAGCGTGGATGGACGTACGGCTCTCGACGGCATCGTTTAGCTAATCACCAACACCAAGGGCGATCTAAACGAATCTTCGTCAACTGGCACTATACAGGATTATTCAGAAGAGCGTTTAAGTATTTATCGCACTGTTTACAATCACTGCCCCTCTTGGGGTTATTATGAGAGATTGAGAGGCAGAATTGCATCGTTCAGCTAATCACTAACACCAAGGGCGATCAAAACGAATCTTCAACTTGCACTATACAGGATGATTCAGAAGAGCGTTTAAGTTTTTATCGCAGTGTTTACAATCACTGCCCCTCTTGGGATTATTATGAGAGATTGAGAGGCAGAATTGCATCGTTCAGCTATTCACCAACACCAAGTGCGATCTAAACGAATCTTCTTCAACTGGTACTATACAGGATGATTCAGAAGAGCGTTTAAGTTTTTATCGCACTGTTTACAATCACTGCCACTCTTGGGGTTATTATGGGAGATTGAGAGGCAGAATTGCATCGTTCAGCTAACCACCAAAACCAAGGTCGATCTAAACGAATCTTCGTCAACTGGCACTATACAGGATGATTCAGAAGAGCGTTTAAGTATTTATCGCACTGTTTACAATCACTGCCCCTCTTGGAGTTATTATGAGAGATTGAGAGGCAGAATTGCATCGTTCAGCTAATCACTAACACCAAGGGCGATCAAAACGAATCTTCAACTTGCATTATACAGGATGATTCAGAAGAGCGTTTAAGTTTTTATCGCACTGTTTACAATCACTGCCCCTCTTGGGATTATTATGAGAGATTGAGAGGCAGAATTGAATCGTTCAGCTATTCACCAACACCAAGTGCGATCTAAACGAATCTTCAACTGGTACTATACAGGATGATTCAGAAGAGCGTTTAAGTTTTTATCGCACTGTTTACAATCACTGCCACTCTTGGGATTATTATGAGAGATTGAGAGGCAGAATTGCATCGTTCAGCTAACCACCAAAACCAAGGTCGATGTAAACGAATCTTCGTCAACTGGCACTATACAGGATGATTCAGAAGAGCGTTTAAGTATTTATCGCACTGTTTACAATCACTGCCCCTCTTGGAGTTATTATGAGAGATTGAGAGGCAGAATTGCATCGTTCAGCTAATCACTAACACCAAGGGCGATCAAAACGAATCTTCAACTTGCACTATACAGGATGATTCAGAAGAGCGTTTAAGTTTTTATCGCACTGTTTACAATCACTGCCCCTCTTGGGATTATTATGAGAGATTGAGAGGCAGAATTGCATCGTTCAGCTATTCACCAACACCAAGTGCGATCTAAACGAATCTTCGTCAACTGGTACTATACAGGATGATTCAGAAGAGCGTTTAAGTTTTTATCGCACTGTTTACAATCACTGCCCCTCTTGGAGTTATTATGAGAGATTGAGAGGCAGAATTGCATCGTTCAGCTAATCACTAACACCAAGGGCGATCAAAACGAATCTTCAACTTGCACTATACAGGATGATTCAGAAGAGCGTTTAAGTATTTATCGCACTGTTTACAATCACTGCCCCTCTTGGGATTATTATGAGAGATTGAGAGGCAGAATTGCATCGTTCAGCTAATCACTAACACCAAGGGCGATCTAAACGAATCTTCGTCAACTGGCACTATACAGGATGATTCAGAAGAGCGTTTAAGTATTTATCGCACTGTTTACAATCACTGCCCCTCTTGGAGTTATTATGAGAGATTGAGAGGCAGAATTGCATCGTTCAGCTAATCACTAACACCAAGGGCGATCAAAACGAATCTTCAACTTGCACTATACAGGATGATTCAGAAGAGCGTTTAAGTTTTTATCGCACTGTTTACAATCACTGCCCCTCTTGGGATTATTATGAGAGATTGAGAGGCAGAATTGCATCGTTCAGCTATTCACCAACACCAAGTGCGATCTAAACGAATCTTCGTCAACTGGTACTATACAGGATGATTCAGAAGAGCGTTTAAGTTTTTATCGCACTGTTTACAATCACTGCCACTCTTGGGGTTATTATGGGAGATTGAGAGGCAGAATTGCATCGTTCAGCTAACCACCAAAACCAAGGTCGATGTAAACGAATCGTCATCAACTGGCATTACACAGGGTGATTCAGAAGAGCGTTTAAGTTTTTATCGCACTATTTACAATCACTGAGCAGGAGAAGAGAGATAAGAAGAAGGGTAATTGCATTGAATTTAATATTGTTTCAGAGGTCTTTGTGCGTAGTTATGGTAGCTGTACTATAATTCATCAAGGAGCAGGTTCAGTCAAACTAAGCTCTTCTCACGAAAGAAACCGAAATGTCAAATGGATATCAGCGACTGCCTATAATTGTATTCTCCTGCTGTCCACGCTGTAAGAGAAACTGCCTGACTTTTAACACGTGCTCAGAGAATAGCGTTGTCACTCCTAAATCACCCTTTTTTTCTATTTATTAGTTTCCGTAACTGGCAACTACGTCCGTTTCCATGACAATCCAGAACAATAGTGCGGATATTGGTTCTAAGCTATTGTATTTTCCACTTGCTGCTGTTGACCTTGAAGCAGGGTTCAGGGATAAATATATGGTAGAAACACGTGCTAAGGAGTTGTCAGAAATTTTCTATCTCCGAACGAACTGTAGTTACTTGTTTCCTTAAGTTAATTTCACCGTTGAAATTGATTCATTGTTTGTTTAGTCAACTGCCCGAAGACAGGTCTGGATCTCACAAACGATATCAACATGACATCACTCATAAGGCAACTAGACCAGGCGATAATGTGTTAGGGAGTTTATTTCCTTTATTGCTTCAAAATCATGTGGTCATTAAACATTGCAGTAAACTATTAACGTTGTAATGACATTCACTCACTCACTCACCCTTTCATCCTCTCATCCACCTATCCACCTATCCATCCCACTCATTCACTCACTCATCCACTCATCCACCTATCCATCCCATTCACACACTCACTCACTCATCCTCTCATCCACTCATCCACCTATCCATCTCACTCACTCACTCACTCACTTACCCACCCATCCTCTCATCCACTCATCCACCTATCCATCCCATTCACTCACTCACTCACTCATCCATCCCACTCATTCACTCACTCACTTACCCATCCACTCATCCACGTATCCATCCCATTCACTCACTCATCCACTCATCCACCCCATTCATTCATTCACTCACTCACTAACTCACTCATCCAACCCACTCATTCACTCTCACTCATCCTCTCATCCACTCATCCACCTATCTATCCCATTCACTCACTCAATCACTAACTCACTCATCCATCCCACTCACTCACTCACCCATCCTCTCATCCACTCATCCACCACATTCATTCATTCACTCACTAACTCACTCATCCATCCCACTCATTCACTCTCTCACTCATCCACTCATCCACCCCATTCACTCAATCACTCATTCATCCATCCCACTCACTCACCCATCCTCTCATCCACCTATCCATCCCACTCATTCACTCACTCACTCACCCATCCTCTCATCTACCTATCCATCCCACTCATTCACTCACTCATCCATCCCACTCATTCACTCTCTCACTCATCCACTCATCCACCTATCCATCCCACTCATTCACTCACTCACCCATCCTCTCATCTACCTATCCATCCCACTCATTCACTCACTCATCCATCCCACTCATTCACTCTCTCACTCATCCACTCATCCACCTATCCATCCCATTCACTCACTCATCCATCCCACTCATTCACTCACTCACTCACCCATCCTCTCATCCACCTATCCATCCCACTCATTCACTCACCCACTCACCCATCCTCTCATCCACTCATCCACCACATTCATTCATTCATTCATTCATTCATTCACTAACTCACTCATCCATCCCACTCATTCACTCTCTCACTCATCCACTCATCCACCTATCCATCCCATTCACTCACTCACTCATCCATCCCACTCATTCACTCACTCACTCACCCATCCTCTCATCCACCTATCCATCCCACTCATTCACTCACTCACTCACCCATCTATCCTCTCATCCACTCATCCACCTATCCATCCCACTCATTCACTCACTCACTCATCCATCCTCTCATCCACTCATCCACCTATCCATCCCACTCATTCATTCACTCACTCACTCATCCATCCTCTCACCCACTCACCCACTCATCCACCTATCCTCCATATCACCCACTTATTCACTCATCCACCCACCCACCAACTCATTTATCCACCCACCTATCCCACCCACTCATCCATGTATTCATTACCCATCTACTCATCCGTCTATACACTTGTCCATTTACACACTCATCTACTTAAACCACTCCGCCCACTCATCCACCCATTCATATATAGCCTACTCCCACTTATCCTCCTGGACCTGGAGGATAGTCTACTATACTTCATGCATGCTTTTAGTTTCAAATTTGCCACTAGGTAGAATCGTTATCGATCACTTCCTTTCTGTGCTTGTCAAGCTCCTGACACTCTTAGAACTTAAGGAAGCGCAAGATAGGTAGATTCATTCCTTGTAATGCTTCTATCAACTGTTTGTAAATAAAAATGGCGACCAGCAACTTAGCGCCAAGGCTCAATTAGCTTGGAATTTTTCCCTTGCTACGTTCTTTATTTCCACAGTGATGTCCTCATTTGTTCATCTTCTTTGAAGAGACAGTACTTCCATCGGCCTACCCCTCGCTCCCTCGGCGTGCCTACATACACACGTCAAGACAGACAGCAACGCCACCATTGCTTTTCGGTAATCGTTCCTTGCGCGAGCGATACTAAATGACACATCAATGTTTATGTGTGTTAGTTACAGTACAACTGTTTAGTGGTGACATTTGTTATCAATTGTGGTGAGAAAACAGACTGCAGTTCCACAGGTCCACAGATAGGCAATTCCGAGAAACTGTTGTCAGCTGTCACGTCTAAGCAACTGCACTGAACATTCGGGTGATGATTATCTGAAATGGGGCTTTTGTCGAAAATTATTTGATGAAAACTTAATTTTTATGTTTTTTACGTGAATATTTGAAAATATGTATTTACATTTTAAAAAATTCAAAATATGTGTTTTCGTACTTACTTGCTGGCTTTTAAGGAATCCGGAGGTTCATTGCCGCCCTCACATAAGCCCGCCATTGGTCCCTAACCTGTACAAGATTAATCCATTCTCTATCATCATATCCCACCTCCCTCAAATCCATTTTAATATTATCTTCCCATCTACGTCTCGGCCTCTCTAAAGGTCTTTTCCCTCCGGCCTCCCAACTAACACTCTATATGCGTACGTGCTACATGCCCTGCCCATCTTCCTTTGCTGTGGTCGTGGCAGAGAATCAGTCCCATTCCGAGGCTTATTTGAAGGATTCGTAACAAGCTGTTTTTTACGGTGATGGGTTGTTAGCCCTTCGCCCAACCCCCAAGCTGGAGGACCACCCCTCATCGGCTGTCCGCGACTGCTTAGTCAATATATTCACAGCTACCCTCCATATCTGGAGGCCGTCTCCTCGATCCGCACCCTGATGACGTGCCATGCCGTGGTGATAGGGACATGTGTTTTTGTGTGAAATAAAATTTAAAATATTTGGTCAGGTAACCTATTCTGAAACTTAAAACACAATTATGAATTTCTATTACAGTGCAAATAAAATATTTATTTATCTAAAAATTCTAGCCCTAACCATCACATTTTGAAGAGAAAACAAAAGTAAACTGAGTATGGATGATTTCCATGCCTAAAAGTGATCACATAGGACATTTTTGTAGCAGTGTTATTCTTTCTCACGGATCGAAGCCTGAGCCTCCAGGTTTCGAAGTGTGTCGGCTTGTTTGTTTGGCAAGCTGTCGGTGGTCTGGCTTCATTAGTGACGTTGCCATCCTGTTTCGTCACAATCTTCTCATCTCTACAACATCGTTCCACATTGGGGAGCGGGAAGCAGACCTAATAGTTCCTCGTTTCCTGAGTTTGGTCTAAGGTAATAAAGATTTTATAGCGATATAATCCTAAACGTCGGCCCGTCTTCGTGTAATAGTGGCAGCTCATGTGACTACGAAACAAACGGTTCTTTGGTCATGTTCCCACCGAGGTAAATGCAGATTCACATAACTTACGGAAGAAAGAACGCAACGAAACATTATTCTTCTCAGATCTTCACCAAATTTGTTTACACGTATAAACAGTATATACACAATGGGCCAAAAAAAAAAGGCACAAAATTTAAATAGTTATATTCCAGTAGCTAATGATCCCATGTGAAAGTTAATTTCACAGGCAAATTTCACAGTCTTTGTATACCGGGAAAGTACTGTAATATTTAATTTTTTACCATTTATGAAACAAAAGGCAGTTCAAAATCGATCGTTTATGCCGAACTAAGCATTATGGTATTACGAGTTCAGCAGGTCAAGCCGTTTGTTGTGGTATCATCATTTCTTTGGCAGGCGGGAAAAGGTACATAAGTAAAAAAAAATTAATTTTGTGCGAGATCGTGCGTATTTGCTTGCTTTCCGCACACAACCAATACGCGGTAGGCCTAAGTGTGAAATACCACATTCAGTATTCCCAACGTAACACACATAACAATTTGCCTATTCTTACCGCTTAAGCGCGACATTCATTTTACTGCTTTAGGCTTTCAACATATTATTTTTAAAGACGTTCAATATAGTAATAATTATAAATTGGAAACTTACCGCTGCAATTTCACCTAAATTGCACTGTTAATTATTGTTTTTAAATATTTGCAAAAATTAAGTAAACTCCACAACACCACAAGTTAGTGCATTTGTAATGCAAGTAACATTAAGGAAGCCGTGAAAAAATCAACAAGCTTCCAGACTCATTATAGACTGGGGGAAAAAAAGACAGACGTATATCACGGCCTGCTGCAGTATAGTAAACACAGAAAACATTTTATAGGAACAATGTGAAGATAGATATATTTGTTTTCCAAAGTTGCCGTCATTGAACAGAAACCAAGATGGAGATTTCATTGCAACTAATTAGAAATTCCTCTTTCAGGTATGTAATAAACGATCTTCGCACAAAATAATGTACGATACACGAGCTGTATGTTTGTTTTCATGTTCTCGGAAATTAAAAAAAGCTCAACTACGTTTCGCTTTTTCAATCTTTTCCTCGAACATGAAAACGTCAACATACCGCTCTTGTAACGCATATTACTATTTCAGGAGGACTTACTTTTTATTACTCTTAACTGAATATGAGTATAATAATGAAATTCATGTATGTTGGTTAAAGTAAGACCCCTTCCAATTTAAAATACAAGAAATTTTATTATTTCAAAAATTAGAAAAAATACTAGACTTATGTGATTAGATAAAAAAATCGACTTTTTTTGTTCACACCTGTGGGGTAACGGCTAGCGCGTCTGGCCGCGAAACCAGGTGGCCCGGGTTCGATTCCAGGTCGGGACAAGTTGGCTGGTTCAGGTTTTTTCCGGGATTTTCCCTCAACCCACAATATGAGCAAATGCTGGGTAACTTTCGGTGCTGGATCCCGGACTCATTTCACCGGCATTATCACCTTCATCTCATTCAGACGCTAAATAACCAAAGATGTTGATAAAGCGTCGTAAAATGATTTACTTAAATAAAAATAATAAATCGACTTTTTTACTTGTGTACCTTTTTCCGCTGACCAAAGATTTGTTTTCTTCCGTTTTGAGTTCTCATTTTGGGAATAATGGGTCGCTTAACGAACGAAGACAAGATTTTCATTTGCACCGATATGATAATTTATCTGCCCGTCAAATTGTAAGGAAATAAGCTCAGCGAGAATGGTCTGTTTCAAGTGTATAACGATTGATTAGCAAGATACGGACATGATATCCCTCCTGAGAGATTATTGCGTGAAAGATCGCATTTCTCAGATTCTCTGATGGTTTCCGCTGGAGTTTCAAACGAGATCTTAATCCTATGGACTATTTTGTATGGAGTCAACTGCAAAAAGGCAAGCAGTTTACTACAAAACAAGAATTCGTAATATTGAACATTTAAGACAACGTCTTCTTGAATGTTGGGACCGGTTTCATCAAAGTGCTGTTGGACAATTTTTTTTTGTGTTATTTTACGACGCTGTATCAACATCTAGGATATTTAGCATCTGAAAGAAATGAAGGTGATAATGCCGGTGAAATGAGTCCGTGGTCCAGCACCGAAAGTTACCCAGCATTTGCTCGTATTGGGTTGAAGGAAAACCCCGGAAAAAACCTCAACCAGGTAACTTGCCGACCGTGATTCGAACCCGGACCTTCTGGTTTCGCGGCCAGACACGCTGACCGTTACTCTACAGGTGTGAACCTAATCCTATGGACTATTTTGTATGGAGTCAACTACAAAAAGCAGTTTACTACAAAACAAGAATTCGTAATATTGAACATTTAAGACAACGCCTTCTCAAATGTTGGGACCGGCTTTATCAAATACAGATATCCAGTGCTACTGGACAATGGAGAAGACGCCTACAAATGGTTGTCCGGGCAAATGGCGGTCAATAGAGCATCATTTTTAATTTTGATTATTTGAAAGATCATTAATTTTATTATTAATTTTATCAATATTCAGTTTCTGCATTTTGAAGTAATAAATTATTCCGAAAAACGTCTTGTGTGTCTTTCACGTGTTAAATTTTATATTATCTTGTTAACATGTTTCGGCCTGCTATTGGTCATCTTCAGCAACAACCAGTTCTGAAGATGGCCAATAGCAGACCGGAACATGTTAATAAGGTAATATGAAATTTAACACGTGAAAGACACATAATACGTTTTCCGAAGTGATATAGTGTTAAAAGTTGTGTAATCAAGATGTATAATAAATTGTCTTCAAAAACCACATTTTACGCATGATTGTGTATAGATTCCATAAGATTTTAATTGAGCCTCAAAAAACATAATAAAATGTCCTGCTCATTTTTAAAGTCTACTCTTTTCAACAGTGTATTCATTATAAATAATTGTTATGTATTTCCGAAAATAAAGTATTTCTAATTTTGTGCCGTTTTTTGGGCCAGAGTGTAGGCCTAAATGTAAGTAAAGTTTAAACTCAATCGCGTAGGCAGTAGTCACGGAAATATTGATTATACGGATTATGTAGCCTATACAATGAATATCAATTAATAAAATACACTACAATGTTAAGGAAAGTTTATTTATTTATTTAAATTCAAATATACAGAATAAAGAAATATAATTACAAAACAAACAAGAGACATACAAATAAAATAATACAAGCAATATAAAAAGAAGATACAGTAGTATTAACAAAATTTGAGACCGAATGAGCAGCGCTCGTGCTCGGTCGCAGTTCAGATATAATATTAAAATTAAAAAAAAGAATAATAATAATAATATAAATAAATAAGTAAAATAAAATAGGAACTAAAATATAATTACAGCGGCAATGGAATTATATAATATAATATTAACACTAGAGAAGAATAATATCGCACGTGAAAAGTAGGACTAATATATATTTCAAAATTATAGAATACAAATATAATATAGGTTGATTAATTCATACACATAGACTATAAATTTATTTAATCAAATTGAAGATATTAACACGTTTCTAATTTTCTTGTTATATGTTAGTGGGTTACATGTTAGAAGTTCTGGGTGTAATTTAGTTAAAGCATTGTACAACCGAGGGCCAAAATTTATGCTATGCTTTAGACCAGCAGATGTGAGACATTTAGTTTCTACTAATGTTGAATTAATATTTCGTCTTGTGTCATAATTGTGTGTCTGTAATACAAACTTATTACGATTTTTATGATAAAATTTTAACAGCGTATACTTATAAATTTGTTCAATATTAAATACATTAAATTCAGAATAAATTAATTTAGTTGGATAATCGAAACGTTTCTTCAAACAAATTTTAATTATTCGTTTTTGTAGTAAATTTAACGGACTAAGATTTTGTACTTTCACCCCAAACAATTATACCATATTGAATGATAGACTGAATAATGGCCAAATAAACATTTCGTAGAACTCTAATAGGTAAGTAGCATCGAAGATTAACGAATTTATAAATTGTTTTACGAAGCCTCTTACAAAGATAAGTAATGTGATGAGACCATTTTAAATTCTGATCATATTGCATTTTACTGCCTTAATTGGAGAAAACACGTTTTTTCATTATTTCAGTTGAATGTCCAACGTTCAGACTCATCCTGAAGAGTAGGAGCAGTTGAAACCTTATAAAACTTTATCACGATGTCTTTTCTCTCTCTCTCTCTCTCTCCTCCCAGCCTTAATTGTGCCACGTGTCTGTTAAACTCTTATAAAACTTCATCCCCAACAACATTCTCTTAGTGACCTATTGAAATTTATTTGACGCTTTCTCTGTATCTTCACTTCTAATGCATCCCGGAAAAACACCTGAATACTCGAAATTCATTACTTGTTAAATTGTCTCTTCATTTAAAACTCTTTTTGCTCATATTTTACCGTTTTCATAAAATACCATTATTTTCGTTTTTGCTGGTAAATTTTTTTACATGTACTGAATGGCCACTTTGTTTAAACAGTGTTCTGGGTAATTATTTGCTATTTCTTTATAACCATTTCTAAAAATGGGAATATTTTTTAACCTTTTCCTTAACTTCCGAAAGAACGATCGCAAATTAGAGAGGGTTGGCTAAACTTCGTTTCTTTCTTTCTTTCCTTCTTTCTTTTTTTTTCTTTCTTTCTTTCCTTCTTTCCTTAACGTGAAACGTTTAAAGGCTGGTTCACAATAAACCGGGAACTAGAACTAGAACGAGAATTGGAAACGGAGGACGTGAAAGTGAAGATTTTTGATTCACGATAAACCAAGAACGGAAACGGCTGTGCATATCGATATGTTGAATCCAAATATCTTGGAGTTATTTTCGATAGTAAGGTAACATGGAGCAACCATTTGAAATACATTTCTGAAAAAGCTCGTAAAAGATTCTCCCTTTTAAAAAGACTAGCAGGAAAGAAATGGGGATGCTCTAGGAATACTTTGAACACTACATACAAAATGTTTATACAGCCAGTGCTGACATACTGCGGAGAAATTTTAATTGCTTCACCTTTCATAAACGACATAGAATATGTTCAAAACCAAGCTCTCAGACTCATTACTGGTGGAATCAAAACAACTCCAATAGATTCTATGAGATTCCTCACTAATATTAATAGTATCAAAATGACAATAGAAGAAAAAGCACTGATTCAATATGAAAAACTTATCAGATTACCAGGAAACAATTGGCATTCATACAGTCCTCTCTGTAGATTGAAAACTCAAAAAAGTTTCATATCCATTGTTCAAAAATTAAAACAGAAAATCAATATCCCGAATTTAAAAGAAAACTTACAAATTAAACCAAACCCTTTAACTCTATTAAATATAGAATATAATCTAAATTTAACACAAGAAATACTGAAATCAGAAGTAAACACTGAAATACTGAAACAATTGTCTTTAGAGACAATTAATATTAGGTACCCTCCATAAAACTGGCTTCATTTATACACCGACGGATCCTTGATCTCCAGAGAACAAGGTGCCGGTGCAGGTGTTACGTGCTGTCTCTTCTCACTTTATAGATCACTTGGATATGGAACAAGTTTTGATGGTGAAATCATTGCAATAAGTGAATGTCTCAGGAATCTTCTATGCCACATCAATAAATTTAGGAATTGCAGTTATATTGTCAGACTCCAAAGCAGCTTTTCTATCAATAGTCTCTAAACACACACCTTCATCTCAAACAGCAGAAATAACTAAAATGCTCTCTCAATTAATATCACTCAATAAAAGAATTGTATTCCAATGGATACCATCCCATTGTGGAATCCTGGGAAACGAGAATGCGGATGCTTTAGCAAAGAAGGGCAGCACTGCTACTTACAGATCTGTTACTAAATCTACGTATTAATCTGTGAAAAGATTTATTAAATCTACATACTTAGACTTCAACAAACAAAATTTGATAACACAATCCCAAGGGAAAAAATGAAACTCTCAGCATCAAAATCCACAGTTAATTCCCGATTTACCACGAAAATCGTCTGTAGCTGCATTTAGATTGGCAACAGGCCATGTTTGTTTGGCTAAACACCTGCATAGAATTGGAATATATCAGTCCCCCAACTGCCCATTGTGCAACTCAAACCAAGAAATGGATTCGGAACACCTCAAAATCTGTGCTTCAGTGGCTGACCATGATAATATCTTTGAAAAATATTGGAGTACAAGAGGTCAAATGACTTTATTGTCAAACGCCTGGCATTAGAAAACAACAACAACATATCGATATGTATGACAACGATATGCAAAGTCGATATTACGTAATCTGATGTTATATGTATGTAATTGACAAGAACATTTTCAACACGTATTGGCATAATTGTAATACGAGAAGAAACATTATTTCATTTCACAGAATCCAAAAGTTCAACGGCTGATAGTATGAAACATGGCTTCAACTATGGGTTAAAAGTTTACAACAAATTAATTTTTCAGTACCCTGTTTTATCTAACATAAGCACGATTAATTTTAAACTGAAAATTAAAGAAATTATTAAGGGAACTTAAGATAGGGTTAGATAATTAATTGCTAAATATTAATCTTATATACTTGTGAATATCGATTATAAACTTTTTCCATTGTGATTGTTTTTTTTATTATATAGACTCTTGTTTTTGTAATCTGTGCTATTTTATTGCTTATATTAATTGAAGGGTTCAGAGTCATGGTGGGCCAAGCGCCATTTATTAAAAACGGAGAAAACAAGAGTTAAAATTAAGTGATTACCATAATTTAACGAAACCTATAGCAAGTAATATAAAGTATACACATTCAAACTAAATGATATGTCAATCTTCATTAAATTATGGTATTTACTTAACTTTAACCCTTGCTTTCTCCGTTTTTAATAAATGGCGCTTGGCCCGCTATGGCTCTGCACCCTTCAATTGTTTATTTGTCTCCTTATTTATGCTTATCTGCAGTGCGGTTTTGAACTCCCGATCACGAGCGTTTGCTGATACGGGGGTAAATTCTTTAATTTATATTTCTGGTTTGTTTAAATATTTGACATGTTCATTCTTGTTTGATGTATGTATTTTTGTTTCTATTATATTTAATAAGTCCCGCGTCGTGGTGTCGCGGTCTAAGGCATCCTGCCTAGGACTCGCGTTACGGAATGCGCGCTGGTTCGAGTCCTCATGGAGGAAGAAATTTTCTCATGAAATTTCGGCCTGTGTATGGCACCGGTGCCCACCCAGCATCGTGATGCACTTGGGGAGCTACGATAGGTAGCGAAATTCGGTTGCGAATGCCAGCTATAACGGCTGAGGGGAATCATCGTGCTAACTACACGATACCTCCATTCTGGTTGGATGATCGTCCACCTCTGCTTCAGCATGTGGGCGTGAGGCCAGCAGCCGGCTGGTCGGTCTAGGCCCTTCACGGGCTGTAGCGCCACGGATTATTATTATTATTATTATTATTATTATTATTATTATTATTATTATTATTATTATATTTAATACTAGTGGCTTGCGCAGCAAATGCTGCTGCAAACTAAGTTCGTTTCAGATTTATTTTCAATGAAGAATACTTGTCTTTTTGATAGGTATTTGCTTCCATAATAATGAAACATACTCTCTCTGAATGGATTTTTTTAGGCCAAATACTTTTTCTTGAACCTATCCAACTTCAGTTTTTGAGTTTCAACGCGAAAACGCAAGTATCAATGTCAGGACGATAGCAGTAGCTATTTCAGGTCATTGTGGATTGTTGGCAAAAGTTAAAAAAATGTCAGGTTTGCTAAGCTTTCGAACAATAGCATTTTCGTATAGCTGCTGTATGTAGAACTTGAAATGTAGAGCGTAAAATCATTTTATCCTACTAAGAGATCTTGCTGAAATGATCTGGAGACTACAAAATTTTCTAGGCCTCTTATTTTATCAGTAAGTAATATCTTTTCCTTAGGAACTGTAATTTTTGCGCTCTCTCGAGCCAATACTGAAGACAATGACACATATCAATATCTACACTACACCGCCATTAAGTAGCCTATATGAAAAAGACCCAACCCCACTGGGTTAATAAGTATAAAAATATTTGATTTTTAATAACAATATTATTATCTTAAGTTTTGTGGTTATATATAGCAGTCACTCAGTAAATTATAGAAATGAAGATCTAAATTAAGATATTCTCTACATTTACTTACATACCCTCAAAACGTTTCACTTTCATTTCATCAATATAGCATCAATATTATGTACAATTAATGAAAAATAGACGCATCATGATATTAACTATAATAATATTTAATTTCTAATGGTAATAATATCATCAAACCACCTCAAGTTTCGTAGATTTGAATATCCAATACACAGCTGTACTCAGAAAATTATACACTGCAGAATCAGTTTTTAATAACAAATTGAATTGAGCTCTAAATATGTCGGCAATCCTGCAGGTCATGGCCTTCGTGTAATAGCCTATTGTTTATTGTAGTGTGTGTTTTGTTCTGAAATTCAATCAAGTCGGCCGTGATTCAATAAAATTAGTTCTCAAAACTGACAACGGATGGATTTTGGAAAAGAGGAAAATTATGTAGGAAAATTGACATTTCACTGAAAACTACTATTTTTCCGAAAATCTTTGGATACCAGGCATGAAAATGAGGGGTCACTCATTAAAATCCGTTCAGCCGTTTTCCCGTAATTTCCATTACCAGTTCAAATTATATATATATATATATATATATATATATATATATATATATAGATGTATTTTTGTAGTTTCCTATTGTAATTATAATTTCTACTGCGGATGTAACCTAAATCAACTGTTAAAACTAGATATAAATAAATGGCAGCTTTGGACATAGAATTGTTTTCTGCGGAATCGATTTTTGAACGTCCTCTCTCTGTCTCTCGATTTGGTGTGCGTGTGTTGCAAGAACGAGTGGCCTGGCTGCAGTTTCGATCGCCTCCACGTGTCCAACCAGCCAGCCAGCGGATCAGCTGACGGACGCTACAAATGTTGACACCCACAACTGTCACCTCCACCTCCAAGCGACGAAATGGTTGCCACGCGCGCGCGTAATATTTATAATTAGGAGGTGGTTGTGCGATTCCATTAGTTTCCGGGAACAAAACATACATCATCAAAACAGAAGCCTACTGGTGTTTGTTATAGCCGGATACTTTGTTCACATGTCCAAATACGACACAGCTAGGTAGAATGGGGTCACAACTGCCTACAACTGAACTAAAATCTTTTTCTGTTCTATGTTACGTAATTTTAATGGAAAGAACTTCCAAGCTGCTTTGTACCTGAGAAAAAAGTTTTTTAGCGCCGCACAGTGGTTCAGAATGTAAATTTGGAAGGACAAACCAATAACTTTTCAGCAGCTAACAGATTTTTATGAAATTTTATACAGTAGTTACAGGTAGCATATTTGATTTGTATACAAACTCTGATTACGTTGGAATAAGGGGGACTATTCCTTAAAGGGGGATGCAATTAGACAAAATTAATAACTTTTCTCCTATCTAACAGAGTTTAATGAAATTTTATACAGTAATTACACGTAGCATATTTGTTCTGTATACAAACTCTGATTACGTTGGTATTTTTGGAACTACCCATTATAGGGGGAGTGCAATTAGACAAAATTAATAATGTTTCTCTTATCTAACAGATTTTAATGAAATTTTATACAGTATTTACAGGTAGCATATTTGTTCTGTATACAAACTCTGATTACGTTAAGGAGAACTACCCATTATAGGGGGCGTGTAATTAGACGAAATTAATATATTTTCTCTTATCTAACAGATTTTAATGACTTTTATACAGTAGTTACAGGTAGCATATTTCTTTTTTTATAAAAACTCTGATTACGTTGGTATAGCGGGACCTATCCCTTATAATAATAATAATAATAATAATAATAATAATAATAATAATAATAATAATAATTTATTTAATAATAATTTATTTATTTAATCTGGCAGAGCTAAGGCCAGTAGGCCTTCTCTTCCGCCCAGCCAGACTCTAATTGTAATTAGATACATTTGCTTACATAGTTATTACATTAATATCTAGATCATAAAACAACATGAAAGTAAATGATGAAAATTTGATAACTAATGTTAGTGTGACAATAATAAACACTGGTAAGAAATAGTTATAATAATAATGATAATAATAATAACAATAATAATAATAATAATAATAATAATGGTAATTATAATAGTAATAATAATAATAATAATAATAATGAGATAATTTATATATTTATCTGTGATATATATAACCATTAAACACTGAGAAACCTGAAACAGCTATTATTGTTGACAATAATTGTTAGAAAAATATCTCGTTAACCTATTCTTAAATTGATTTGATGTCTGACAGTCCCTGACATTACTCGGTAGGGAATTCCAAAGTCGAGGAACAGCCACAGTGAAAGAAGGGGGTGCAATTGACAAAATTAATAACTTTTCTCTTATCTAACAGATTTTAATGAAATTTTATACAGTAGTTTTACAGGTAGCATATTTGTTTTGTATACAAACTCTGATTACGTTGGTATAAGGGAACCTACCCCTTATAGGGGGTTCAATTAGACATAATTAACAACTTTTCTCTTATCTATCAGATTTGAGTGAAATTTTATATATTATTTATAGGTAGCATATTTGATTTGTATACAAACTCTGATCACTTGGTATAAGGGGGACTATCCCTTATAGGGGGGCTGCAATTAGACAAATTAATAATTTTTCTTCTATCTAACAGATTTTAATGAAATTTTATACAGTAGTTACAGACTGCATATTTGTTTTGTATACAAACTCTGATTACATTTGTATAAGAGGAACTTCCCCTTAATAAGAGTGTATTTATACAAAATTAACAACTTTTGTGTCTAAGAGGTTTTATTTTAGAAATTGAGGTTTCGATATAATCATCTTCTTTTCTTAAGGCTATGACTCGGTGAAAATAACGAAAAAAAAAAACATTAAAAAGTGGAAATTTTGTTTGTAACTCTAAAAAATAAAACCCCTCAGGACGAATTTAAATGGATCACAGCGATACTATACAGTATATAATATATTTGCTGTACTTTAACACTCGTTTTCTCGGTTTTCCGATTTTTAACATTTTGTAACATTCAAAAAGCGCTAATTAATGCAGTTTTTCTCCATTCTCAGTGAAATTTTGCACAGACGTTCACAAAAGCATGTGAAGTAAACTGACACACGTGTTTTCTTCTGCTATTGAAAATATTCAAATCATCATATATTGAGGACGTGAAAAATAAAAAAAAAACCTGAAAAATTAAATTACTTGGAAGAATACGAAAAGCATGTGGCATATTTTACATCCATCTACCGGGATTAAATTAAATATAAATTTAAAGAAATATTATGTAAACTTTGAAAATTGGGACAATTACAATTAAGTATTAAAAATAACAAACAATTAATTATGATTAAACTAATTGAACATTTGTGTTATTGCATGTCCACAATGTAAGAAATATGTGGTAAAAGTTTCAGACTAATTGGTGTGTTGTAGAAGTAAACAATTTCACCGATTCATGGCCTTAATATTTCCACAGATTGCTTCGCAAGTTGTAATCTTATTGAAGGGCAATTTCTCGTGAAGGATGTTCTTGGATTTTTACGAAGTATCTTTTCAGTGTAATCTGCGTAATAACTAAGCCTCGGATTTTTAGACTCGAATAGGATAGTTTGCAACAGTTTTTATATACAAATTTCTAAATGTATGCAACACGAGAAACTTTCGAGCGATGATATTGCCTAAAACTAGGTGCATCAAAGTACGTATGATTACGCAGCAATATTACCACATGTGATGTACTAAAGCAAAACTTTCTGACATTCTCGTCATATCGGTCTAAATTTTAAGTATCTGAGTTTCATTAAGCGCAAGTTGCATATGTTCAAAATCGGAAAGGTTATTTTGGGAGCCCTGTACTTAGTGTATATTCAATAACAACTGCTCGCTCTAATTCATCCTGTTTATTTTTACAAGATATGTTTGACATTTGATTACTAAGCTTATGTCAGACGTAAATCGCAATATAACACATTATATTAGCGGACTTGTGCGTCCCCTCAAACCTATTGCGAAACAGTGCCAAAAAACGTTTCAGAACACGAGTAGATGATTTAGTGCATACATCGGATGTTTAGGAACCGTGTCAAGAAGTATGTCTCGTCTCACCAGAAGACCTTCCAAAATTATCATTTGGGCAGACTTATTTTTGATCTGTTACTTAACTACGCTGTATCAACTGAGCTATTTTCTAGCTATACAAGATGAACCGTAAGATGTCATTAATTTCAGGAGGTTATTCTTTGAGATATTTCTAACAACTGTTAATTTCAAACGATTCATAAATGGGGGTTTGACGGTAGTTTCAGCCACTTCCTTTATAAGCAAGCATTTTTCGAAGACATGAATGCGACGGACTCTTGATATGTTACTAATTGTGGCTCGATTGAGATTGGTAACCAAAACAGTTATTATTCGAAGTCAGTATGTTTTAATGGTAACTCTTTAAACGCAGACAAGCTATATCCTAAATCGCTCTTCCCTTCTTTATGGCATGTATCAGGATACCTGTGTCCTAAACCTCTGCTTTCCTAATCGAATTCCAGAATTTGTTAAACTTCGATAAATATTATTCATTCATAGTTTTCTGCCCTACAGGAGGTCTTTCATTGCAAATCCAGAATTCTCCAATCTTTCCTATTTTCTCTCTTATTTCTAGTCTTAATGTCGTCTATCATCTGATATCTTCTTTTGCCACGGACATTTCTCCCCGTCACCACTTCTTCCAGTGCATCTTTCAGTAGGCAGTTTCTTCTCAGTCAATGATCCTGACAATTTCTTTTTTCTCCCCTGATCAGTTTCACGAGTATTCTTTCTTTACACACTTTTTCCAGCACCGCTTCATTTCTTTTTCTGTATGCTCATTTCACACTCTCCATTCTTCTCCAATTCCACATTTAAAATGCTTGTAGTCGCTTTTCTTCACTTTGTCGCAATGTGCATTTGTTTGCCTCTTACAATGCCACACTTCACACAAAGCACTTCAATAATACCTCCCTTAGTCATTGGCGTACGCAGAATTTTGTAAAAGGGGGGGTCATTATTAAAATTGCTTACAATTTATATTATCCTATTTTAAATCTTGTGTATTATTATTATTATTAATATTATTATTATTATTATTGTTATTATTATGTTACGTTATAATATTTATTAATATTATTATATATTTAAATTATATTAAAATATGAACTCTCAAATGCACAAATAATTAAACGAACGTTTCACAATGAAGTCAGAACTTAAACTAATGAACGGGTGAATACCAACTCTTAAATGAGTTTAAAAATCGACAATACACAATATTTAACATCTGCACTGCAGAACTGTCAACTTTTCAATATGTTTCACAAGTTAAATTTCATATTGTATCAGCTTCATTTTATTACAAGATCGGTACTAGGCGGTAGGTCTCTCTCTCTATAATAAAAACAAACTTTGTTATAATTCGAACGTGCCGCAGCACAAAGCACAGGAGTTATATTGAAGGAGTGGTAGGAGGACTATGCCTTATATCGATGTAGATTTTGTTACTCTGACAGTGAAAAATTATTAGATAAGGGAAAACGATTATAGATCAGAAATATTCAAATGTAAATATGTAATGGTTTTTTAAAGTTCAAAGGGGGGGGTTCAAATCCGTTAACCCCCCTCTTGCGGACGCCCCTATCCTTAGTTATTTTTCCAGAGCGTCCTGAAATTTTGAAATATAAATCGGGCAAAAAAGAAAATATATTAATATATGCATTTAAATATGCAACATAAAAATATAATTAAGTATTTAAAAGGGAAAACCCTTGAAATATGCATTTATCCAAAATAAAGTTGGCTTCATTCGAATGTAAAAACCACGATTGGAAAAGATCCAATTTTATTTTTGCAATATGCCAAATCAATAAAAACATGCAACTGTATGAAGTTCCGAGGGCTATAAATAACTATCAGCAACACGCGAAAAACATCATACAATCAGGAACTTGAAATCCAACTTCAAAAATTCGAAAATGTTATTGTTTCTTGTTCACGTTAACACTTGTTTAAAACTTGAAACTTTATTAGTTTAACCGTTAAGTGTTATAATTAGGGAGCGGATTTTTATGTGCTAAAATTTAAATATATTTATTTTTGTGTGCCAAAAAGTACGAAAATATTCGCTAACAATAAAAATATATATATATATATATATATTTTAAATATGACAAAAATACCTTACTTAGCTTGAAAAAAAAAATGTTACTAGGTACTCACCAACCACACTTAAGTGCTAGTAGTTGGCCGAGAATTGCAGTGAACAACAAAGGTCATCTCCAAATTCTCCATCACATGCCGATTAACTCTGAAGAACGACTTATACTGTGAAAACGATCTTTCCACATCACGGGACGTCGGACGTGCATATTTAGAGAGAGAAATGTCACAAACACATACACCGTCAATTTCATCTACAGGCACATCCTCCAATACTTGAGCAAATTTACACATTTTTTTATATCCACTGTTTTTCCCAAACACATTCTGGAATTTGTCCCTTAGTAATTGTGCTTCTGAACGTGGTAGCGAGTCTAGTTTAATTGCCACGGCACGCACCTCCCTGTTTCAGACAACAGGTTTTTGGATGTTTTGAGTTTTTTTATGGTGTCACATAAAAAGCTTAAATTTGCTAATAGGAAAGCCAAATCGTTTTTTAAATAACCATCTTTAAGTATATCTTGAAGGATGTCGATTGACGAAGCCCGATAACAGGGAATCACAACAAGATATGTTGTCTTACTTGATAGACATGAGCGAGAGGCGAGAGATTTGCTTAAATTAAAAAATGTTCATACCGCAGCTCTTATCTGTTGTGTTTCACAAACAAAGCGTGAAATGAAATCATCTTCAGCAACAATAAACATTCCTAATTATGTGTTGCAAGATCTCTCCTCCTTGTCCATGTTAATTTATTCTCTAATAATAACACTGATATGCTGCCTAGCAGTTCTCAGAACTTGAGGCGATACTATTACGAAAATGGATCACGTATACACCAAACAGCGCTTAGAAACACGAAGCAACCAAGAATTCTGAAAAAAGATAACGTACTTCTGAGTGATATAATTGATTTAGTTTTAAAATATTTAAAAGTTCTTGCAAAAAATGATTTAAGTAAAAAAAAAAACTCCAAGATTTATGTGATTATAATAGATTTCCTGAAAATATGTATTTACATAATTTTTTTGTGAAAATATGTGTTTTTATGTGAAATAAAATTCGGGTTTGAAACTTAAAACCTCATGTTCGGAATTTTTAACTTTGTTAATTGTGTCTTATCACACGCAAAAAGAATATTTAATTGCATAGGAATCCGCTCCTTAGTTATAATTTAAACAGGTTATGTACTATGACAGACGGATCCCGTTTCGACACCGGTGTGGTGTCCTTCGAACTACTGCTGTTCCAGCTGATCTTGATTTCCGGCGTTTGCGTTCGTCAGTTGTAGGGGTGGGTGGTGTGTTGCTCTTATGGTGGGGGTGGTTGTCATAGGTACATAGCCTGTTTAAATTATAACACTTTTAACGGTTCAACTAATATAGTTTCAAGTAAAAATTTTTATTTAATTTAAATTTCGGTACATACAACGTGCTTATACGAATTATGAATTTTGGTACCACTCAAATGTTTGGTTCTCTGTCGTAAATTACATTGATCTCTGTTCTTCCCGCCTCATCTTCTGCTTACAGCTCTCAGCAATTTTATTTGTTGTCAGGTGACAGGTTTCGGATTGTTTTATCGAGCCTGCGATTAGACAATGAATGACTGGACCTGTCTTTGGGTGGGTGCTGAGTGTGTGGAACGGTGGGATGTGAACTACGGGTATAATCAAAACCGCGTGTGTGGCTCGTAAGGAAACCCGACGCCCTTCTTACTCATGCAGACATGCTGAATAAGGTCTCCCCCGTGTCCTGTGCATTCCTAGCGGACACGTGTCAGCCCAGCAGCTGACTTCGCTGACATGTACTGACTCCGTTAAAACTCTTTTTTGTCGCGTTACATGGATGGAGGGTCTTTTCTTGCATGCCAGTTGATTGTACTTCCTGCTACATCTTTCAACTTCGTATATTGGTAGGGTGACAACTCTCCCATATTTTCCGGGAACTCCCATATTTGAGCTAATATTTTTTTCTCCTCCCGACTCCCGTATTACCAGTGTTGCCAACTCAGAATTCCATTTACCGCTGCACAACCTTAAAAAAACCGCTAAACTGTAGTTTAAAAACTCCAGATTTTTCTTAACATATCATTTCCAAATTTATAATACAAAGTGTATAGTTTGAGAAACCGGAGAATTTTAGGTTTCAAATTAAAAAAAAATAATAATATTTATGAACTGAAATAACACTCACCTCTGCCCAGAAGCTTGTTGTGAATGGCAATATTATATTGTCAACAACAGAAAAACAATAGCTACTCTTTTCTGTATGTATAATAATTATCAGCACGTGTAATTTGCATTTAACATCACCTTACACCATTTAAATCGAGCTCTCGAATTATCACCGCTAAATTCTTCCACCCAATCTTTCAACACTTTTTTTTTTCCACACATCTCTAAACTTTTGTACGTATGTAGTTTCATGCGACATATTTCTCAAAAATTGAATGAAGTAGGTCAAGAATATACTGGACACTTCGGAAATAATCACATTCACAATCACACCAGTTCGTTCGAAATCTGATTTCACACTGAGCTGGAGACGTGCCTGCCAACAGTGAGTCTAGTTTTTAGATTTAAGTATGTCTGTGTTACATAAACTATCATGAGGAGTGATAAATTAAATAATATATGATATATCATAAATCAAAATAATAATTCAGTTCATTATGTATTCTTTGTGATTAAATACATCCATTCCTTTACAAAAACAATGCATACATTAGATTAAGAGGTTAACGAATGCGGAATACCTTATTTGTACAACAATAATGGATGAGGCAGGCAATGGACGTGGTTGCATCAAATCGAGTTCACATAAAACATTGGTATTGTATACACGCACAATGAGAAAGTGTGTTAATACCATATTCAACTCTGGTTTACGACTAACTAACATTGTCCGCAAGTACATATAAAAATTATAACATCTTTACAGAAAAAAAACTTTAAAATATCATCTCTCTCTGCCTGGAATCATAAAAAACGCCAAATAAACAGCTGGCCGCTGACGGTAAAATTCTGTAGCTGACCATAGTCCTGAAAACACCAGATTTAGCTACAAAACCGCTGACTTGGCAACACTGCGTATTACTCTCTTAATCCTCTCATATTTTTCTTCATCAATCATGACCGCCAATTTTTAAATTGAATTCAATAATAATACGCGCCAAATATATTCAGATATAAACCGGCATTAATATCGAAAATACTTTGGGTGTACTATAAGCAGAATTATCGCTTTTAAAACATAATTTTTCCGACCGATCGTTGCTCTGTAGGTTTCACTCTAAGCGTCAAGTTGTCACGTCTACTTCCTCGATAAGAATAAGCACGTCCACACGTGTGGAGTAAAGGCTGATTCACAATAAACCGGAAATGAAAACGACAACGAGATCGAGAACGGAAATAATGTTAAAATAAATGTATTTAAATATGAGCATTCACAATAGTTAATTGTGAATGGTTCCATTTAAATACATTTATTTTAACAATATTTCCGTTTTCGTTCTCGTTGTCGTTTCCGTTTCCGTTTCCGGTTTATTGTGAACCAGCCTTAACGGTTAGCGCGTCTGGCCGCGAAACCAGGTGGCCCAGGTTCGATTCCCGGTTGGGGCAAGTTACCTGATTGAGGTTTTTTCCGGGGTTTTCCCTCAACCCAGTATGAGCAAATGCTGGGTAACTTTCGGTGCTGGACCCCGGACTCATTTCACCGGCATTATCACCTTCATATCATTCAGACGCTAAATAACCTAATCTGTTGACAAAGCGTCGTAAAATAACCTACTAAAATAAACAAATAAATACAAAAAAAGAATAAGCACTAGTTTGTTATATTGTTAAATGGCTATTATTATTGTTATTATTATTATTATTATTATTATTATTATTATTATTATTATTATTATTATTATTATTATTTCATATACGAGTACGTTGACATTCTTAACTCTTAATAATAACTCTTTAATAATAAATTTTAATCACATACCTTAATGTTCGTCCTCAGCACAAGACATTGTAACCTCGGTTTTAGTCCACTTGGATTAGACAAGTAGAGATGGCCGATATTTCACAAACCGATATTTTGTCACAGATATTTCTTGTCATCAGTCACAGGTTTATCTATGACTGCTCCGTATTCAGTACTCTGTCACCGTTGCAACGTCTGTGACTGATATTTTCTCCTCTACGTCGTGGGTTTGCGCATGCGCATGATACAATAACAGCAATCGGACAGTGGTATTTGATTATTGTTTCGTGATATTTTGTTCAATATTATTTTTTTCAAAGTGATGGTGTGTTGCAAAGTTATTAGCGGCATTATAATAATATAATCATGAATCTGACATTTTGTTTTCATATTTTAGTCTGTATATATGTTTTATAAATATTTTATGTATTCCCCCCGAGATCTTCACATTTTCATATTAAGCTTACTGTCAATTTATATTAATGTGTAAGTATTTTCCACTCAATTAAAACCGAACGAGACAAAACTGGCTAATATGATGGGCAACTTATTTCGCTAAACTAACCTTGAGATAGTTTCCTTCGTATTCCCCTTATACATCTTGCATATACGAATCTGTGACAGGTAAGGTTTGGTTGGTTTAAGCTTTTATTATGCCTAGACATATACGATCAACGACTAAACTAGCTTTGAGGTAGTTCCTTTCGTACTCCGCATATACACCTTGCATATACGAATCTGTGACAGGTTAGGTTTGGTTAGTTTAGGCTTTGTTATGCCTTGGATATACGATCAACTGCATCTCCACAAAAAATCAAATTCAACGATTTTCACTTCCGAAATCACCTAAACTACCTCAGCGCTAGTTTAACCCGAGGAACTCTCTCTCCACAAAAAAAAAAAAAAAAAAAAAAAAAAAAAAAAAAAAAAAAAAAAAAATCCTTATAAATGCAACGATTTTCACATCCGAATTCGCCGAAACAACTTCAGCGCTAGTTTCACCATCTTATTATAAATTATATAATGATTACACGATTTAAATAATAATAATAATAATAATAATAATAATAATAATAATAATAATAATACCATTGGTTACCAATACTTTATCTTCTGTAAAATCCTGCCTGAATAACAGTTTTGTTTTGTAATTATTTTCCATTGTTTTTCCGAATATTGATGTTTCGTTAATTTTTATTCTGACTCAATATTATAATGTTAATGCACGACTTAAAATAATTATTTATCCATTATACTATATACAATAAAAAGGATCAATTTTTAAAACGATTAGGATAATCACATAACCTCAATTTCTCCATACCCAACTACATTAAAAAATTATCAACTGATTCCATATCTAAAATCAACTACGATATAGCCTCTTGGTATATGAGGTTAACTTTTTACATGTTTCTGTTGAGTTAGCTTAGTATTTATTTGTTAATGGTACATGTACATAATTTATTTGTTGCATTTTCCCATATACACCACTGATGTGTGGCGTGTATAGAGAATTCGTATTCACATTGCACTGCTCTTCAATATTTCCTGTTAATTTTTATCGGTGTGACAAAATATCGGTGTAATTCTTGCATATCGTGCTTACTTACCGATATAAAATATCGGTGTGACAAAATCACAGATAAAAGTCACAGATATTTAATTATCACAGTCACAGTTGTCACAGATATTTGGAAATATCGTTTAAGCTCAACTCTATAGACAAGTAGGTGTCATTTAATAATGGAAGCAGCTTATTGGTTGCAATATTGAAATTGAGGCGAGTGATTGGAGCGACGACATAAGAAATTGAAAACAATAATGCAATTAAATTTCAAAGACCTGCCGAATGTTATGCACGAGGCCGCTCAAAGACCTGCCGAACGTTAACCATGAGAGCGCGGCGATAATAACATGAGCTGCTGCTAAGAAGTCAAAAGGAGGATAGCAATGACAAAGGAAGCTTTTAATAGAAAAAAGAGCATTTTCTGCGGACTCCGAAGAAAGAACTAAGGAAGAGACGAAGAGACTAGTGAAGTGCTTTGTGTGGAGTGTAGTATTGTATGGGGGCAGAAACATGGACATTACGACTAAGTGAAGAAAAGCGACTACAAGCATTTTAAATGTGGAATTGGAAAAGAATGAAGTGTGAAATGGACATACCCTCCCGACTCCCGTATTAATCCTCCAGTATTTTTCTTCGTCAATCATGACCGCCAGTTTTTAAATTGGCAAATGAAACTTTTAATAGAAAAAAGAGATCTTCTGCGTTCCTCTGGAGAAAGAACTAAGGAAGAGACTAGTGAAGTGCTTTATGTGGAGTGCAGCGTTGTATGGGGCAGAAACATGGACATTGCGACGAAGTGAAGAAAAGCGACTACAAGAATTTTAAATGTGGAATTGGAGAAGAATGGAGTGTGAAATGGGCATACAGAATAAGAAATGAAGCTGTGCGGGGAAAAAGTGAGTAAAGAAAGAATACTCCTGAAAGTGATCAGGGAGAGAAAAAAAGAATTGTCAGGATCATTGGCTGAGAAGAAACTGCCTACTGAAAGATGCACTGGAAGGAGTGGTGAAGGGGAGAAAAGTTCGTGGCAAAAGAATATATCAGATGATAGACTACATTAAGATATGTGGATCGTTTACGGAGACAAAGAAGAAGGCAGAAAATAGGAAAGACTGGAGAATGCTGGTTTTGCAGTGAAAGACCTGCCCTTGGGCAGGAAACTAGAATGAATGAATAGTAATCAGAAAAAGAAACTCGGAAGTCCAGTAAAAAGTTCGTTGTTCCGGTGACAACAGTCACCGCCGTATTGATTTTAATTATGCATTATCAGGGGGAGGGGGGAATGAAGCCGAAAATATGTATATCCGAACATCCTGTTCGAATCTTCCAACATACAACCAGAGGAAGTTAATGCTGATAAAAAAAATATATCTATGAGTCAAACTATTTCTTATTTCCAGGATAAATACGATATTAATATTAAAATATGAATCAAATTTCAGGTACAGGTTTCCCCTTAGGTGCTAGAGGTATCACAAAAAAATTTGTTTTTTTTTTTAATGGCGGGAAAAATATAAATTTTTGAGTTACCTCTAGAGATAGTGACAAGTATATTTTTTTCAATGGCGGAAAAAAATATACATTTTGAGTAACCTCTAGAGATAGTGACAAGTATATATTTTTTTTGCAATATGGGGAAAAATACAAATGTTGAGTAACCTCTAGAGATAGTGACAAGTATATTTTTTTTCAACGGTGGAAAAAAATATAAATTTTGAGTTACCTCTAGAGATAGTGACAAGTATTTTTTTCAATGGCGGGAAAAATATAAATGTTGAGTTACCTCTAGAGATAGTGACAAGTATTTTTTTCAATGGCGGGAAAAATATAAATGTTGAGTTACCTCTAGAGATAGTGACAAGTATTTTTTTCAATGGCGGGAAAAATATAAATGTTGAGTTACCTCTAGAGATAGTGACAAGTATATATATATATATATATATATATTTTTTTTTTTCAGTAGCGGGAAAAATATAAATTTTGAGTAACCTCTAGAGATAGTGACAAGTATATATTCAGTAGCGGGAAAAATATACATTTTGAGTAACCTCTAGAGATAATGACAAGTAGTATAATCAAATATATCTGTGGCGATGCTAAGAAATCGTTTATATAGAAACATGCACTATTATTATTAAACAATTTGACTATACTGTATATGTTTCTGTCAATGTTTTATCTTCTATCTCTCTTTTTAAATCCGAAAAAAAACATGATATGAAATTTGTTTCAGTATTCTGTGTCTGAGGCAAACCTCATTGAGGTTAGAAAGTTGAATGTGCTGTTTAGCGTTAAGGTTTTAAATCGGACATGCTGTACAGAGTATTTACGTTGCACAAATAGTAGACCTATATACAACGTTCATAATATAGCCCATTGAAGTAGTAATGTACGTAAAATATTGAGTTATTTACTCGTATGTCACACGAATAAATTTGCTTCACAATATGATGTGTTGTCTTTAAAACGAAGTAAAACAATAACAAAGTTGAAAAACAACTGTTCCATTCTGTTTTTCGCAATTTTAATAGGCACTTAAAAGTAAATAGAAACGTTTAATGTCATTCTAATGACGAAATAAAACCATGTTTATTACTAGGCAGAGTTCATAAATTGCTACATTACAATCTCCGTGTTACCATAGGCGTTACATCGTGCGCGTGGAAAGCTATATTAACACGATATCAGCACAGACACGTGTCTGTATATTCTTTATATACGTAATAATTATTTCATAATTTTATTTACGTGATCTTAGAATCAGCCCAAGGTAGTCTTCTACAAGTGTTGTAAAAATCATACTCTCAAACGTGTCAAAGTAAACAGATTAAATTTAGCTTTTTAATAAAGTAAAGTAAAATAAGTAAAATTAAACTACAGTAGAGCGTCTCGTTTAGGCACAGTGAAAACGTAAACAAAGTGCAGGTAACGTGTGGGGGGGGGGGGGAGAACGAATCCTACGATAAACACGAGGGATGCACAAGGTTTTAGTTACAACATTTATGGCGGAGCATTAATTGAAATTATATTTTCCAAAAACACACAAAACAAAAGAACATAATTTGCATAACGTTATCATATACACATTTTAAACAAACAAGCAATTGTAACGTTGAAATAATTCAATATAACAGATCAAATTTTGCTACTTATAGTATGTAAAGCGATTGGGTTGGAAGTAAATCCCGAAAAGACTAAGTATATGATTATGTCTCGTGACGAGAATATAGTACGAAATGGAACTATAAAAATTGGAGATTTATCCTTCGAAGAGGTGGACAAATTCAAATATCTTGGAGCAACAGTAACAAATATAAATGACACTCGGGAGGGAATTAAACGCAGAATAAATATGGGAAATTCCTGTTATTATTCGGTTGAGAAGCTTCTGTCATCTAGTCTTCTGTCAAAAAATCTGAAAGTTAGAATTTATAAAACAGTTATATTACCGGTTGTTCTGTATGGTTGTGAAACTTGGACTCTCACTTTGAGAGAGGAACAGAGATTAAGGGTTTTTGGGAATAAGGTTCTTAGGAAAATATTTGGGGCTAAGAGGGATGAAGTTACAGGAGAATGGAGAAAGTTACACAACACAGAGCTGCACGCATTGTATACTTCACCTGACATAATTAGGACCATAAAATCCAGACGTTTGAGATGGGCAGGACATGTAGCACGTATGGGCGAATCCAGAAATGCATATAGAGTGTTAGTTGGGAGGCCGAGGGCAAAAGACCTTTGGGGAGGCCGAGACGTAGATGGGAAGATAATATTAAATTGGATTTGAGGGAGGTAGGATATGATGATAGAGACTGGATTAATCTTGCTCAGGATAGGGACCAATGGCAGGCTTATGTGAGGGCGGCAATGATCCTCCGGGTTCCTTAAAAGCCAGTAAGTAAGTTAGGAAGTAAGTAAGTAAGTACGTAAGTAAGTATATGATGTTGCTTTCAAGCAGCATTTTTTACGGTCATGAATTTCATTCTCTGTATGACTAACATAATATCACCGTCTTCTGTGGCCGGATTAACAAAACTACAGTAGACTATATTGGTCTGAAGTGACAATATTATTTCCTAAACATAATTATCTCTTCTCAAAGTTCAATTTATTCAGGTAGGCCTACTGTACGGTGATATTATGTTAGTCATACAGAGAATGAAATTCATGACTAAAAATGCTGCTTGAAAGCAACATCATATATCTATTAAACACTGTAGACATATCCTATTTGCTGACGACTTACAAATATATACCTCTGCACCTATATCGACACTAAATTACGCAATAAATGAAGTAAACACTGACCTGAAATCAATTATTTCATGGACGAAAAAGTTTGGACTGAAATTGAACTCAGAGAAATCACAGGCAATTACAATGGGACATCAACGACTTTTAAGTAAATTAAACACAGGTGTCTTATCTCCTGATAAATTGAGTGAAACTGTTATCCCTTTCAGTGATAGAATAAAAAATCTAGGAATTAATATGGACAAAAACTTAAGTTGGAATACTCAAATCATACACACATGTAAAATAATTTTTATGAAAACAAAATTCTGTCCGAGTTAAGAATGAACGAGAGGATTAAATATTAAGAAATGTGTGTAATGAAAGTACAGTATGATGATAGATATGCATCATTTGTTGTAGCTTACGTATGACTCGATAAACAAGAAATGTACTATAATTCTTCAAACTTTTCCCTTATAGTTTTTGTTCCTTCTTTCCTTTCTTCCTTTTTTCTTTCTTTTTTCCTTTCCTTTATTTACTGTCTTTCTTTCCTTTCTTCTTTTCCTTTCTTCTTTCTTTCCTGTTTTCTTACTTTTCTTTATTTCTTCTTTCCTGTTTTCTTCCTTTCCTGTTTTCTTCCTTTCCTGTTTTCTTTCTTTTCTTTTTTATTTCTTTCCTTTATTCTTTGTCTCCTTTATTCTTTCTTTCCTTTACTCTTTCTTTCTTTCCTTTTTTCTTTCATTCCTGTTTTCTTTCTTCCCTTTATTCTTTCTTCCCTTTATTCTTTCTTTCCTTTTTTCTTTATTTCCTTTTTCTCTCTTTCCTTTTTTCTTTCTTTCCTTCATTCTTTCCCTTATTATTTCTTTCCTTTATTCTTTGTTTCTCTTGTTCTTTCTTTCTTTTTTTCTTTCTTTCCTTTATTCTTTCCTGTTTCTTTCTTTCCTTTATTCTTTCTTTTCTTTACTCTTTCTTTCGTTTATTCTTTTTTCTTTCTTTCGTTTATTCTTTTTTCTTTCTTTCCTTTATTCTTTCTTCCCTTTTTTCTTTCTTTCCTTTATTCTTTCTTTCCTTTTTTCTTTCTTTCCTGTTTTCTTTCTTTTTTATTTCCTTCTTTCTTTTGTTGTTTTCCTTTTTTCTTTCTTTCCTTAATTCTTTCTTTCTTTCTTTATTCTTTCTTTCCTTAATTCTTTCTTTCCTTTACTCTTTCTTTACTGTTTTCTTTCTTTCATGTTTTCTTTCTTTCCTTTATTGCTTCTTTCCTGTTTCCTTTATTTTCTTTTTTCTTTCTTTCCTTCCTTTTTTTCTTTCTTTCCTTTATTCTGTCTTTCTTCCCTTTTTTCTTTCTTTCCTTTATTCTTTCTTTTTCCCTTTTTTCTTTCTTTCCTTTATTCATTCTTTCCTTTTTCCTTTCTTTCCTTTATTCTTTCTTTCCTTTTTTCTTTCTTTCCTGTTTTCTTTCTTTTTTATTTCCTTCTTTCTTTTCTTGTTTTCCTTTTTTCTTTCTTTCCTTAATTCTTTCTTTCCTTTATTCTTTCCTTTTTATTTCTTTCCTTTATTCTTTCTTTTCTTTACTCTTTCTTTCGTTTATTCTTTTTTTCTTTCTTTCGTTTATTCTTTTTTCTTTCTTTCCTTTATTCTTTCTTCCCTTTTTTCTTTCTTTCCTTTTTTCTTTCTTTCCTGTTTTCTTTCTTTTTTATTTCCTTCTTTCTTTTCTTGTTTTCCTTTTTTCTTTCTTTCCTTAATTCTTTCTTTCTTTCTTTCTTTCCTTTATTCTTTCTTTCCTTTATTCTTTCTTTCCTTAATTCTTTCTTTCTTAATTCTTTCTTTCCTTTACTCTTTCTTTCCTGTTTTCTTTCTTTCATGTTTTCTTTCTTTCCTTTATTGTTTCTTTCCTGTTTCCTTTATTTTCTTTTTTCTTTCTTTCCTTCCTTTTTTCTTTCCTTTATTCTGTCTTTCTTCCCTTTTTTCTTTCTTTCCTTTATTCTTTCTTTTTCCCTTTTTTCTTTCTTTCCTTTATTCATTCTTTCCTTTTTCCTTTCTTTCCTTTATTCTTTCTTTCTTTCCTGTTTTCTTTCTTCCTTTTCTTTTTCTTTCTTTCCTTTATTCTTTCTTTCCTGTTTTCTTTCTTTCCTTTATTCTTTCTTTCTTTCCTTTATTCTTTCATTATTTCCTTTTTTCTTTCCTTTCTTTCCTTCTTTTTCCTTTCTTTCTTTTTCTTTCTTTCCTTTTCTTTTTATTTCCTTTCTTTACTTCTTTCACCTTCTACTTCTATAGGCATAGGCCTACGTCGTTGCTGTGCAGGGAATCATATCTTTAGACCAAACTAGACTCTGAATGTGGGCCTCCCTCACCGTGTGGTCAGCAAGATGCAGGACCATCTCGGAGACTAACAGGCAAGGAACAAACCCCAGTCGCGTGGAATGTAGATAGATCTCCACTCACACCGGGAATCTATCCACGGACCGCTAGAATGGGAAGCGCACGGGCTTTGCACCGATCCATAGTGGCAGACCCTTAGATGACGCGAGGATATAATTAATTTTGTCTAATTCTCGTCATCAGACAGCGCCACTGTCTCGTTATTTCCTCGACATTCATCGAGTCTTAGCTACGTAATTAGTGCCGAGGTAATGGAGTTAAGAGAAGCTCAAAGACGCGATTGGCTTAAATCATCCCTCCCTCTCAGAGATTTTATCGTTGGAGGAGTGAATAACTTGTATGTATGGTCGGATGTGTTGCCTTTTATCCTGTTATAGAAACTAGCTAAATCAGTTTTGTGTTTGATATAAGTCACTTAAAACGACGACTCATGTTTTCTTCTTACTTGTTCATTATGTAAAACAGAGATACATGTTCTGATACTGCGAAGTAGAAAACAGATGTCGAGGTTTTTGACAGAAATAGGTGTATCATTTTTGAAGAGACTAAAGTACAACATTGCATACAGAATACAGAACACACTACGAAACATGTTAACAGGTGTATACAAAGTATCATGCATTAGTTTCAACGACTTCTACCGCGGACAGACTGGAAGATCATTTCAAACACGTTACAAGGAACATATTACAGCCATAACCAAACCACACAACAATTCAATCTAATATCACAAACTCAAGTCACAGCTACAGTGACGTAGACACTGACTGAAAATATTTATTTATTTATTTATTTATTTATTTATTTATTTATTTATTTATTTATTTATTTATTTATTTATTCTGGTGTAGTTAAGGCCATCAGGCCTTCTCTTCCACACCCCCAGAAATACCAGTACAATAATAGAAATAAAAATAAAAATAATACTATAAACAAAGTAGAGCCACACAAAAATATACACAGTTTGCAGTCACACAAACTTTAGATGAGTGATTGAGTATCGTAATTAATTGTATCCTAACTAATTAACTAACATAAACAAGAAACTTGCAATTTTAATCTAGAGTAAAAAACAACATTTGTAGCAATACCTAAAAAGCATTAAATAAAACAAAATTTTCTAATTTAATTTTGAATTGTGATAATGTTTTTAGATATTGCTAGAAGTATTGATTTGTGGTTTTTTCTTTCTTTTTTTCTTTTTCTTTTTCTTTTTTAATCTAGATTAAAATTGCAAATTTCTTGTTTATGTTAGTTGGTGGCCTTAACTACACTAGAATAAATAAATAAATAAATAAATAAATAAATAAATAAATAAATAAATAAATAAACAAATAAATAAATAAATAAATAAATAAATAAATAAACAAATAATGTCCGGCAGTCCCTGACGTGCATATTTAGTAGTTTTTTAGGGCATGAACTTCTAGGTTCTACTTATGAAGAATTCAATATATGCTGAAAACGGGAAAACGACGTAACGTGCATTAAGTTGTTAGTGCAGGGAAGGCCTCAATTATGAAAATTGTGATAATTAGCGGGGACAACCGGTTGTTAAAAAATTATAATGCCAACTCTGATTTTATGCCTCTAGTTAGCGAAACATTCTACCGATGACAAGAGTGTAGTACACGTGCATTTGTTGACATAAGTACAGTAACAGCACAGAGTATGAAGGAGATATACAGTATTACAAAATGTGAAACATAAGAATGCTGACTGGAGTAGTTATTGTAGAACTCTGGCCGGCAATGGGTGAATGCTTAAAAATACACAAGGCAAGAGTCAAGGCCATCTGAGAATGAGGTCCTGCTACCGCGTGTGTGAGAGTGCGTCTATGTCTGTGCGTGTGTTGTGTAGTTTGTGCTGATGACCTGGGCCTGATATTGCGTCACTCACGCAAAACGTCTGCATGTCACGTGGTTTGAAGAAGGAAGGGATACCCCATAATTATTTTGCTTCGCTATGCTTTGTTCTCCTTTTTTATTTCTGTTCTGCTCTCTCTCTTTCTCTCTCTCTCCCCTTCTCTGCACGTGGAAACCCCTCAAACGACCTTTCGATGTGGCCATTTCACAACCCATCACACGTGGACACGATACGTTACGCAGTCCGTGGGTACCTAGCCAAATCCGCCGGTCTGTGCATTTGAATAAATTAGTGTCGTTTGTGTTTTTTGTGAATAGGCTCGTTAAACCACCTCGTCAAATTTTTTATGTGCTTGCAAACTGTTTATGCTACGTAATGAATACAATTGACGGCGAATTCACACGGTTTATACGGGCGATGTGAAACGCGTCATTTGCATACACAGCATATGTAGTTGCCGTTTCTAAAAATAATATCGCCAACGGTGCAACGAGCTATTTTCGTGATTGGGGTGTGCGTTCGATTCCCTCTTGAACTTGTTACCTGGATGGATTTCTTTCACAGTTTTCTTCTCAAAAGATATGGAGGGTGACTTGGGAATTGACCATCATATAAAATCTAACCTCTCTCTTGTTACTTTTGTATTCCTTTTGTTAGCCTTGTCTTTCCTTTGTTTTTCCTTGTATTCCTTTGTTCTCCTTGTATTCCTTTGTTCTCCTTGTATTCCCTTTGTTTTTCCTTGTATTCTCACTTTGTTTTTCCTTGCATTCCCTTTGTTTTTCCTTTATTCCCTTTGTTTTTCCTTGTATTCCCTTGTTCTTTTCCTTGTATTCCCATTCTTTTCCTTGTATTCCCTTGTCGTCCTTGTATTCCCTTTGTTTTTCCTTGTATTCCCTTTGTTTTTCCTTGTATTCCCTTGTTCTCGTTGTATTCCCTTTGTTTTTCCTTGTATTCCCTTTGTTTTTCCTTGTATTCCCTTTGTTTTTCCTTGTATTCCCATTCTTTTCCTTGTATTCCCTTGTTGGCCTTGTATTCCCTTTGTTTTTCTTTGTATTCCCTTGTTCTCGTTGTATTCCCTTTGTTTTTCCTTGTATTCCCTTTGTTTTTCCTTGTATTATCACTTTCCCTTTGTTTTTCCTTTATTCCCTTTGTTTTTCCTTTATTCCCTTTGTTTTTCCTTTATTCCCTTTGTTTTTCCTTGTATTCCCTTGTTCTTTTCCTTATATTCCCTTTGTTTTTCCTTCTATTCCCTTTGTTTTTCCTTGTATTCCCTTTGTTTTTCCTTGTATTCCCATTCTTTTTCTTGTATTCCCTTTGTTTTTCCTTGTATTCCTTTGTTTTTCCTTGTATTCTCTTTGTTCTTTTTGAATCGTCTTTGTATTGTCTTTGCTCTTTTTGTATTCCCCTTGTTCTCTGTATATTCCCCTTGCTTTCCTTATTTTTTTCTTTCATCCAGTTGTTCTCCTTCAGTTCCCGTTGTCTTCGTCCTTTTTCCTTATTTTCATTTTATTTCCATTGTATTTCCTTGCTCTCTTTGTCCCCGCCCTTTTCTATTCGATTTATTCTCATTGTATTCTCCTTGTTCCCTTTGTCTTCTTATTCTCCTTGTTTTCCGCTTATTATTCTTGTTTACATTGTTTACATTTATTTCCATTGTGTAAATACAAATTTATATTTTGTAAATATATGCAAAAAATACACATAAATACAAAATATCGATAAATAACAATGCGAATAGAATAAAATAATAATACATAAGTAAAAAATGAGGATATAACAAGGTTTAATAATTCTTGCCTGTCTATTGTTCTCCTTGTCGTCCTCTTGTTCTCCATGTCGTCTTCTTGTTCTCCTTGTCTTCTTTTGTTTTCCTTTTCTTTCCCGTGTTGTCCTTGTCTTCTCTTTATTCTCCTGGTCTTCTCCTTGTTCTCCCTGCTTTGCTTCTGTCGTCATTTTTTGCCTTTATTCTCACTGTCTTCCTCTTGTTCTCATTGTGTTCTCCTTCTCATTCCCATCCCCTTGTTCTTCTTGTATTCCATTGTTCCCATTGTCTTCTGGTTGTTCTCTTTGTCTTCCCTAAATTACACCCTATTTTCTCAGCTTCTATTACACGTACCTTGTTGAGTTTTCTCGAATTTGAAACAGAGGTGTTCATTTGTAACACGAAGGTTTTCTCCGGTTTCCCTGTGACGCACCAACAATTCTCCATCATTTTTCATTACCACCGCCTGTGGTACACTCTGGATAGTCTCTGACGAACTAAGTGGTCTACGTTTCTCGGCACTAGCAACATCTATGAGCCATGCTCGTAGAGTCGGAGCGAATAACGACAAATTAAGAAACACTGAATGTTACATTTCGTGTAATCTGTTATTTAATGACACTGTATCAATCACAATGTTATCTAGTGTCGATTGAATTGATGATAAATTGTATTTTGTCGGGATGGATCATGGAGGCATCTCATAAAGCCGGGAAAAACTTCGAAGAAAACAAAACCAGGGAGTCACCCTAAGCGGGGTTTGAACTCGCATCCAAGCGCAAAGTCGTAAGATGAGTACTGCTCTATAACCACTAGACCTCGCCAGTGACCCAATAAATTACAGTTCTTTTCAATAACAACTATAAAATTAAATATACGGGGAAGTCCTACTAATAGTGCAATCAATAGAGGTTTTGATTTATCTAGAGAAAATCAAAACTCGAGTGGGATTTAATTGATTATTACACTATTAGAAGAAAGTATATAAAGATTAGAAGAAATAAAGTACTCTAATACAATAAAATATTAATTGACTTACTGAAATCCTATTAAGCTAATGTTAGCTTCATAAAAACGTTTGAACGGAACCGACATTTTCAGTTGACCATGCGGTAAACAATTGACGATCACAAAGCAAAGCAAAGAATTTGCAGTTTGAAATGTTGACAAATAAAGAAACAAATGGTAGGGAGGTGAAAAAAACAGAAGAAAGTATATAAAGATAAGAAGAAATAAAGAACTCTAATACAATAAATACCTCTGATAGAGGTTCTGGCTGATATGTACATCTATAATCAGGCTGTACATCTCACTTGAGGATATTTGTCAGAGGAAGAACAATTGTATACATCTGAAGTCTGATTAGTGGAATATGTAGCTAATCGGCGATGTATGCAATGGAGGGGGAAAGGAACTGGCCACACTACCCATTACCTCCTGGCCTAATTGCCTCATAAGTGGTGCCAGGTTGGTATCACTTGTGGAGTTCAGACCTGTCTTCGGACAGTTGACTGAACAAGTGAACAACAGCAACACAATACAATAAAATTGGCATTGACTTACTAAAATTATATTTCACTAATGGGCGAATCCAGAAATGCATATAGAGTGTTAGTTGGGAGGCCAGAGGGGAAAAGACCTTTGGGGAGGCCGAGACGTAGATGGGAGGATAATATTAAAATGGATTTGAGGGAGGTGGGATATGATGGTAGAGACTGGATTAATCTTGCTCAGGATAGGGACCAATGGCGGGCTTATGTGAGGGCGCCAATGAACCTCCGGGTTCCTTAAAAGCCAGGAAGTAAGTAAGTAAGTACTGTTAGCTTCACGAAAACGTTTGAACGGAGCCACCATTTTCAGTTGACTATCTATGCGGGAAACAAATTACGATCGCAAAGCATGTTTTATAGTAGCCAACCGTCAAGAATTTCCATTTTGAAATGTTGGAAAACAAAGAAATAGATGCTAGGGAAGTGTAAAAACAAATGCTAGGGAAGTGATAAAATTGTAGCGATAAACAGCCCGATTGGTTGAAAAAGTTCTTTCGTACCGTTTTATTGGTCAGAAGTAGTGTGACGTAATGAAAGTGTAATAGTCATTGTAAACGAACTTTTTCTGTTGATTTTCGAGTTTGGCATTTTTTCCGGTTATTATATGCTTATTTAAGTTGTGTTTAACTCTCGCTAGTGGTTTTATATTTTATTTTATCCGTCTTAGTATTTATTTTGTTATTGTAAATATTTTTGTTTTATCACTATTATTATTATTATTATTATTATTATTATTATTATTATTGTTACTATTATTTATTCATCAGCATTATTATTTGAACCCTGTAAAATTTATGTAGACTACTGGACTGTACCCGAGCACGAGCATATACTCATTTCGGGTATCTATTCATATGTATTCAATTCAATTGTAAATTGTAAATAAATTTGAAATTTGAATTTGAATTTGAAATGTATTCGTGACTGGTATATTACGGCAGATGCAACCATAATCAATTCATGAGGAATCCCCGCGATTGTGGCAACATTAATATGTGAATTTCCCATAATCATCATATTGAACAATGTTGCCTTCAGTCTGATATATCTGAGAAAGATGAAGGATCGGTTTTCTAGACATACTGTGTTTGTTATTATAAACATCTTAAAAAACCGTAACAAAGAGGGGAATGTTTTAAAATAAAGCATCTATCAGCAACGGAGATTCATTGACCTTGAACTGGGGTCCTCGGAACAAAATAGAAAAGTTGCAGCAGAGTTTTAGAAGTGGGCGGGCACAAAGGTGGTTGTTATATTTATGTAATCGTGACACACGTGCAGAAATGACAAAAACGAAAGAATGAATAGAAAAAGAGAGAGCGAGAGAAGGCAGATGAGAGAAGGGGGTTATTGCAAAACCTTGGAGCTAGAGCGGGAGATTGAATGCGTGGTGATGAGAGGAACAACGACCCATCTCACACGACTTCTCGTTCGTATCTTCTCAGGGGATGTTGGAGAATAGCCTGCCTCTTGGAAGCTTCGGAAGTGAAATACTCTATGATAAACGGCAAATACGTTTGATTATTTTTTTATTTACGTATACGGTTGAGGTGAAATAATGATCAAAAATAAAGAAAATCCACAATTTTTGTTTATATTCTCTAGTTTCATAATATGAGGGTACAGTACATCAGTTATTCATAGATTTCAAAAAGGCATATGACTCGGTTACGAGGGAAGTATTATATGATATTCTTATTGAATTTGGTATTCCAAAGAAGCTAGTTCGATTAATTAAAATGTGTCTTAGTGAAACATACAGCAGAGTCCGTATAGGTCAGTTTCTATCTGATGCTTTTCCAATTCACTGCGGGCTAAAGCAGGGAGATGCACTATCACCTTTACTTTTTAACTTCGCTTTAGAATATGCCATTAGGAAAGTTCAGGATAACAGGCAGGGTTTGGAATTGAACAGGTTACATCAGCTTCTTGTCTATGCGGATGACGTGAATATGTTAGGAGAAAATCCACAAACGATTAGGGAAAACACGGGAATTTTACTGGAAGCAAGTAAAGCGATCGGTTTGGAAATAAATCCCGAAAAGACAAAGTATATGATTATGTCTCGTGACCAGAATATTGTACGAGATGAAAATATAAAAATTGGAGATTTATCCTTCGAAGGGGTGGAAAAATTCAAATATCTTGGAGCAACAGTAACAAATATAAATGACTCTCAGGAGGAAATTAAACGCAGAATAAATATGGGAAATGCGTGTTATTATTCGGTTGAGAAGCTTTTATCATCTAGTCTGCTGTCAAAAAATCTTAAAGTTAGAATTTATAAAACAGTTATATTACCGGTTCTTCTGTATGGTTGTGAAACTTGGACTCTCACTCTGAGAGAGGAACATAGGTTAAGGGTGTTTGAGAATAAGGTGCTTAGGAAAATATTTGGGGCTAAGAGGGATGAAGTTACAGGAGAATGGAGAAAGTTACACAACGCAGAACTGCACGCATTGTATTCTTCACCTGGCATAATTAGGAACATTAAATCCAGACGTTTGAGATGGGCAGGGCATGTAGCACGTATGGGCGAATCCAGAAATTCATATAGAGTGTTAGTTGGGAGGCTTGAGGGAAAAAGACCTTTGGGGAGGCCGAGACGTAGGTGGGAGGATATTAAAATGGATTTGAGGGAGGTGGAATATGATGATAGAGATTGGATTAATCTTGCACAGGATAGGGACCGATGGCGGGCTTATTTGAGGGCAGCAATGAACCTTCGGGTTCCTTAAAAGCCATTTATAAGTAAGTAAGTAAGTTTCATAATATGGTTTCATTTCCTACTAGCCGTACCCGTGCGCTCCGCTGCACCCGTTAGAAATAAATATAAAGTAATTACATAATTAAAATAGGACGTTTGATCCAGGGAACATTCGTGTTTGATAGAAGAATAAATCGTTTAATATGTTACTTAATTTAAATTGTATTTAAATAATTAAAATGCGATCATTTTGGTCCAGAGAGCAATCATTTGGTGCAGTGACAAATTCCTTTAACATATTTCTTAATTGTTATTACATGCAACCATAGTTTAATGAAGATTGACATCATTTAGATTTATTGTGTATATTTTATATTACTTGATATGTTTCCATTGAATTATGGTAATAACTTAATTTTAACCCTTGTTTTCTACGTTTTCAGTAAATGGCGCTTGGCCCACTATAGTTCTGAACCCTTCAAATAACTTAAATAGTGATACAGCATATATAGTGATATGCAATTATTATATTTCTTTCTTTCGAAAATGTAAGAATTCACGATCTCCTATGTACCATTGCCATGGAATGAATAAGTGTGTTTTTTCTTCCTACTCAAAAATGTTATATTTTGCACGTAGGAGTTATTGCAGGAACAACAACGCTATAATCTGAGGCGGCGGTGAAAATGTATTATATTGTTATTTTAAAAGTCTTGTATATCCTTTAATCGATATTACTTCATACAAACACAGAAACATTCTCTTTAGGCTATGTTTGATAGCTTTCGTTTGTTGTTGTCCAAAGCCCCTTGTAGACGAAATCATTTGTTTTTTATTTCATTACAGCGCCTTAGATGGCGTTGTATATCAATTTTAAAACTCATTTATCTCATTAAATATCAGTCTTATCAAAATTTTGCATAGAATAAAACTTATCGGAAATAATTTTTAAAAAACTTTTGTTATGTAACATTTTTCACGAAAATTAATAATAAGGGAGATATTTCGATTTATTTAATTCAAGCCTCCTTATAACCCCCCTTTTAAATAAAGTATTTTGAATGCCATATAGCCTAAAATCTAAGTTACAACGAACTTAATTTATATTCCAATTTTCATATAAATCAGTTCAGCCATTATCGCGTGAAAAGGTAACAAACATCCAGACAGACAGACATACAAACAAAAATTTCGAAAACGCGATTTTCGATTTCAGGATGTTAACACCAATTATTTTTGGGAAATCGAAAATTACAAGAAAAATTTTGGCTACAGATTTATTATTAGTATAGATTTGAGAGCTCTTCAAACTGTGCCACGTGACTTTTATATATTGTAATAGAGAAAAAAGAAATTGCAAAACATTACAAAATGCTTCCTGTGGCTATACGAACCCCGTTGTAATCCTAAACCTTCACCATTCTAAGGCACCATCTAATTTAATATTATACAATGTAAATGTCCGATTATTAAGGAGTCCTCTGAAGTTAAGTATTTAGGCATAATTTTCGACAATAATTTAAAATGAAACCAACACATTAATTACCTTAGTAGTAAATTACGTAAAATAATACATTATTTTGTTTTACTGAGGAATTACTTGTGAATAAGTTTATTACGCACAATATACCTAACTTTATTTCAATCTGTAATTATGTATGGAATAATAGGATGGGGTAGCTCATTTAAATCCAATTTTAATCCACTTTATTTAGTACAGAAGAAAACAATTAAAATATGTCTCATAAACCTATTGATTTTCCATCTCAAAAATTGTTTTTGGACTTTAATGTTCTTAACATAAGACAAACTTATTATATTGTATTAATAAAATTCATACATAAAAATCGAAATATTTTGAATTGTATTCTCATAGTTATGAAACAAAAGTTATGAATTCTTTAAGATGGTTTGAACCAAAATGCAACACTGGTACAGTATTTAAACATAGTAGTAATTTAGGCCCAAGAATATATAACAAATTTATATTTAAATCCTAATCTTGTCAATTCTAATAGTTCTAGTATTAAATTTAAAAAGTTATGTATGGAATTTATAAAAATTGAAATTAACTTAAATTTATATATTCTAATTTCATAGTAGACATAAGACAAATTGTATTATATACTTCTTAATTTCAATTAAAGAATCCGCCCATGAGCACGAGTTCTACTCTTTCAGGGGCGAGCTAACGTTTTTCTGTATATTTTATATTTTATGTTACAGTTATTAGCAAAATAAATAAATAAATAAATAAATAAATAAATAAATAAATAAATAAATAAATAAATAAATAAATAAATAAATAATAAATAAAATGTGGCCAAACTTACGTTGCGTGAAAGAGTTGAGAGAAATATTCTTTTATTGGTTTTTACGACACTATATCAACTGCTATGGTTAGAATGAGAATGAGATGAAGGTGGTAATGCCAGCGAAATGAGTCCGGGGTTCAGCACCGAAAGTTACCCAGCATTTGTTCTTAATGGGTTGAGGGAAAACTTCGGAAAAACCTCAACCAGTTAATAATAATAATAATAATAATAATAATAATAATAATAATTATTATTATTATTATTATTATTATTATTATTATTATTATTATTATTATTATTATCATTATTTGCATTCTCAATAGAGTACTGTAAAATTTCTTAATTACATGGATTGTAAATAAAGTAGTGGCAACACTGCCGGGAATGGGTCATGCGTACTCGCATGCGATACGAGACAACTGGTGATCGTAGTTCAAGATATTGTCGATGTATTGAATGATAAAACCGGTTGCTATGGCAACAGATGTTATTGTGCGTGCTTATATGTAGAACACTAAAGCATGTTTACTAAATATTATTGCGATGTACCGAAGCATGTATGATATTTCCATGCAGGAATTGTGCATTATCATATGATGAAGGATGGGTGGAGCGGAGAAAAATTCTCTCCGGCACCGGGACTCGAACCCGGGTATTCAGCTCTACGTGCTGACGCTTTATCCACTAAGCCACACCGGATTCCAGCTCCGATGCCGATGGAATCTTCTCAGTTTAAGTTCCACCTCTTAGTTTCCCTTTAGTGGCCAACCCTCGTGCACTGTGTCACAGATATGTGACAGTGGCACAATGCCCAACACACTATGTGCAGAGGTGCACTCATTACGAGTGACTAAGTGGCCGGGATCCGACGAAATGAGCGCCGTCTTATATCACAAAGTGATTATTTACGCATATCGTATTATTGTGATGTACCGAAGTACGTATATTCCCATGCAGAAATTCTGCGTTATGAGTGCACCTCTGTACATAGTGTGTTGGACATTGTGCCACTGTCACACATCTGTGATACAGTGCATGAGGGTTGGCCATTAAAGGGAAACTAAGAGGTGGAACTTAAACTGACAGGATTCAATCCGGCAACGGAGCTGGAATCCGGTGTGGCTTAGTGGATAAAGCGTCAGCACGTAGAGCTGGAAACCCGGGTACGAGTCCCGGTGCCGGAGAGAATTTTTCTCCGCTCCACCCATTCATCGTCACGTTTACTAAATTTGAGTAGCGATCGTGGATAAAAATCGAGGTAGCCCGTGGTAGAAATGCACGCCAATGTCATCAAGTATTGGAACATCCTCCGTATTCCCCTGACATGAGTTCTCGTGACTACGACTTCTTGGAAGAACCACTTAGAGGCAAGAGGCTTCCAGATATTGGATCAGTGCTTCATGCAGGACAGTCCAACAGAGAGGTCAACAGAAACAACCTCGCTAACGGCATTCAACGGTTACCACGGATTTGGCAAAAGATAGAGGAACACGCTGGAGATTATATTGAAGGGATGTAAATGTATTTTGTGCGAGATCGTGCGTATTTGCTTGGTTTCCGCACAAAACCAATCCGCGGAAAGTCTAAAATTCCACATTCAGTATTCCCAACCTAACACACACAACAATTTCCCTCTTCTTACCGCTTAAGTGACATATTGATTTTACTGCTTTAGGCTTTTAACATATTATTTTTAGAGACGTTCAATATAGTAATAATTATAAATTGGAAACTTATCACTGCAATTTCACCTAAATTGCACTGTTAATTATTGTTTTTAAATATTTGCTAAAATTAAGTAAACTCTACAACTCCACTAAAGTTACTGCATTCGTGATGCAAGTAACATTAAGGAAGCCGTGAAAAAATCAACAAGATTCCAGACTCATCATAGACTGGGGAAAAAAAAGACAGACGTATATCGCGGCCAGCTGGAGTATAGTAAACACAGAAAACCTTTTAAAGCAACAATGTTGAAGATAGATATTTTTGTTTTGCAAATTTGCCGTCATTGAACAGAAACCAAGATGGAGATTTCATTGCAACTAATAAGAAACTCCTCTTTCAGGTATGTAATAAACGATCTTCGCACAAAATAATGTACGATACACGAGCGGTATGTTTTCTTTCAATTCTCGGAAATTAAAAAAGCTCAACTACGTTTCGCTTTTTTAAGCTTTTCCTCGAACATGAAAACTTCAACATACCGCTCTTGTAATGCATATTACTATTATATTTAAGTTCAGTAATATGTTCGTACTGTCTATGTTGCCACTACTTTATTTACAACCCTTGTATTAAGCTCCGTTGAAATCAGAACTTAGAAACTTTCAAATTACGTTGAAATTCTACTGACTTCGGAACGTAGTAGGAAAAGTATCACAGGTCTAAAAAATAATGTTAATATTTGAATAAGTACGATCCCACCTTAGGTCCTTTTGGTCTTAAAGCCCCGAATTTTTACACATTCTTATTGCGACATTGAGCAAAGCAGATGCTGCTACGGCAGTTAGGAAAGAGCTGCCAACTGTCTGGGCGAGCGGGCAGGCGATCTCGAGTCATTGGGAGCTAGGAGGCACTGGCCTGATTTCGAAAATTATTCAACCTTGAAAAAAAATTATCTTATATACGTTCAAATTGGAAGGAGTGTGTGAGTTGCGCTACACGTGTGTAAGTCAATGACTGCAACTGAACAAAAGGTCACATATTGGGTAGGTACCTGAAATATATAGACTACATGGAAGAGCTGGTTATGTATATTATATCAGTCTTACTAATAAACCGTGTATAGTTTTTATACGAGACTTATGCAGAGTTGAGACAGAAAACGTTACTAATAAACCGTTAATAAGCTATGGACGTATAAACAGCCTGTAACTATACAATGGGAATTGCTTTGCAGTAGTTATATATACGAAACCCCTTGTTTAAGAGTTGTATATAGAGAAGAAAATGGCCGCCCCTCTAACAGCTGTTCCTATCGACTGTCATTTTATGGTGATGGTTATCTTGTAACCACAGAAGAACAAACCAAAGATCATAGATTTATTAGAATAATATTGCTGTAGCTTGTACTCTTTGACCAAAATGTAGTGTGGTAATCGATTAGAGTCAGTTGTACTATCGATATTTAACACGCCATACTAGAGCGCTCTACCGGATGCAATAGAGAACCTCAGATATTCTATTACCTTTCGTAACGAAGTAATGACGAAACTATGACGTAGCTGTGTAACAGTTATACTGTTATACACGACGTATGTAGTGATTATTAGTAAGGAATTTACACACGACTTATAAACGAGCTACTCATTGTATAAGTATAAGACAGTTAAACGTCTGTATATAGAGTTTTTATTAGTAAGACTGTGTGTGTGTGTGTGTGTGTATATATATATATATATATATATATCTGTGTGTGTGTTTGTGTTTATAATGTGTACTGGCACACACGTGTGTGTGTATGTATGTATTTAGTCACACTGCAAATGGGTATATACCCGGTGGCAGTGGTAACTAATTATACTCAATATAACAGTTAATAATAAACACAACTAATGAAAAACAATAATTAATAATAATAACTATAATAACAATAATAATAATATAATAATAACAAGCAGCATCCTAAATTAAATGAAGCATGGTCACTTAAAATAACATTTAAAGTAAATCTAATTTGTATCTTAACCCTAAGCTCGAACTAAGTCCCACGAGTGTGACAGGTTCATACCTACACAAGTACCTTTCGGCACTACACTTATTTCGATGTCAACTCACTCACTGCACTGATTCTACCTGATTTCACTAACACTTCTAACCTTTTCACTGTTCAAATACTTTGCACAGCCACTTCACTGACACCAACACACTTCACTTACACAATAGACTTCACTGACACTACACACTTCACTGACACAACACACTTCCTCACTGATAGAACACTTCAAATAACAAGATATCAATTACACCCTTTAAATATTTACTACCATCTATTAGTAAAGTCCTTAAGCCTATTTTTAAATACATTTTTGGTTATTGGTAAAGCCTTTAGTAAGTCTGCAGGTAAAGCATTCCAGTCCCTGATAGTACGATTGAGAAAAGAAAACTTTCCAGTGTCCGTCCTCTGTCTTCTTTCCCTCAATTTATATGAGTGATCGTTCCTTGAAGAGTAATTTGACGGCTGCAACCTATTTTTTATTTCTCTCCAGGCAGGCTCACCTCTGTATGCACGTATATTGGAGTTTATGTGTACGCAAGCAAAACATCAGACGTATGTGTACACAATATACATTAAAACATTATTTTTATTATTATTGTTATTTATTATTATTATTATTACTACGACTACTACTACTACTACTACTACTACTACTACTACTACTACTAAAATCTGAAGTTATGCCCTTCCAAGCAAAGTTACCTACCAGAAGCAAAATTTGTACTAAAAATTTGAAACTGGAACAAGTTTAAGGTTCACTCCACTAAAAATGACAAATTTTTTCCTAGTCATTTTTCAATCAAATTTTGAGAGCATGTTTACTATGTAAAGGACTAACAAAATCCAAATCTTGAACTTCCAAATGATTTTTTATTTTTTTCCTGTAGGTATATATATATTAGAAATATTTTCAAACCAAGTTTTTTCTTCGGAAAACGTATTATTTGTATTTCACGTGTTAAATTTTAGTTACCTTGTTTACATGTTTCGGCCTGCTACTGGCCATCTTCAGAACTGGTTGTTGCTGGGCTTGGCGCCTTTTGTTTTGTTTCCTGTGGGGGTGTGTTTGTGTAGTGTAATGTGGAGTCAAAGAGTGTGTGTGTTCTGAAATTGAGTTGTGTGTTGAGTATTTCATTTGGATGTGTTTTTGTGTGTCTGTATATTTCGTATTGTTTTATATGTTTAGTTTCTTGCTTTTTGGTTGGATGTGTAGAATTTCCATGTCTGTGTTGATGTCTCTGTAGGTGTGGTTAGCATTTGTGATGTGTTCTGCATATGTGGAAGTGTTTTGTAATTTTGTTATGACTGTGATGTGTTTTTTGTAACGTGTTTGAAATGATCTGCCTGTTTGTCCTATGTAGAAGTTGTTGCAGATGTTACATTTGAGTTTGTATACACCTGTGTGGTTGCATTTGTTTGTGTTGTTGATGTTTTTGTAGAGTATTATTTGTTGTGTAGGCGATGTAGAAGTTGTTGCAGGTGTTACATTTGAGTTTGTATACACCTGTGTGGTTGCATTTGCTTGTTTGTGTTGTTGATGTTTTTGTAGAGTATTATTTGTTGTGTAGGCGATGTTGTAATTACAACAAACAAATACAACCACATAAGCGTATACAAACTCAAATGTAACACCTGCAACAACTTCTACATAGGACAGACAGGCAGATCATTTCACACACGTTACAAAAAACACATCACAGCCATAACAAAATTACAAAACACTTCCACATATGCAGAACACATCACAAATGCTAACCACACCTACAGAGACATTAACAGACATGGAAATTCTACACATCCAACCAAAAAGCCAGAAACTAAACACACTAGAACAATACGAAATATACAGACACACAAAAACACATCCAAATGAAATTCTCAACACACAACTCAATTTCAGTACACACACACTCTTTGACTCTACATTACACTACACAAACACACTACCTCAGGAAACAAAACAAAAGGCGCCAAGACCAGCAACAACCAGTTCTGAAGATGGCCAATAGCAGGCCGAAACATGTAAACAAGGTAACTAAATTTAACACGTGAAAGACAAATAATACGTTTTCCGAAGTGATATAGGGTGCTATTCATAGACATTTCGCTAGCCCGCGCTACGAGCGTGCTAAACTAACCCCGGCTATCGACTGATTACTTGTACAGGATTTATATCATATCATATCATATCATATCATATCATATCATATCATATCATATCATATCATATCATATCATATATCATATCATATCATATCATATCATATCATATCATATCATATCATATCATATCGCTAACACTGGTTTATGAATACGAAAAATGTTAGTTCGCTGATCATAGCCCGCGCTTAGAATGTCTATGAATATGGCCCTTAGTGTTAAAAGTTGTGTAATCAAGATGTACCAAGTTTTTAGTAGGCGATCGTATGAGCTCTGCTTTCACAGAAAATAATAGAATGCATTCATGCAATAAAGTTAATTTATGCTCAACCATGCCGAAATGTAGTAATTATACACCTAGTAGCAGCCCTTTCATGGACCTCACTAAAGTACACCTATTCATTAAAGTTCAGGTGTTCCACCAATCAGAAAACACCATTGTAGCAATATGAAAGCGCAAGTATCGATTATTCTCGGATATGCAATCGAAAGACAACTAGCGAAATGTCACGGAGGCTGGAAATCCAATACTGTCGCAGAAGATTAGGGCCTATGTTCTGTTACTATAATAATTAGCGTTAATTGTAAATAATATTCAAATAAATTCAATTTGTGTTCTCGTTTTTCAATGTCTAAATCAATTTCAAGGTTATATCAAGATTAATCTTTATTTTACTCTCTAGATTATATCAAGGTCAATGACATTTGTTTCTAGGAAAAAATCAATACTTTCGCGTCTGCGCACATCTCACAATTTACGAGATATTGCACAAGGTCAGTTCCGCTCCCGAATCAGATAAGAATAACATGAATACTTATGAATAATTTCAAGTTAGAAATATGGTCGAGCATAAAAAGTCGTATGAAAATTGCCTCTAATGGTAATTAAGACGCTCGTATGAAAATTATGAAACTCGCTTGCGCTCGTTTCATAAACATACTCGCGTCTTAATTACTACCATTATAGGCTCGTTGCATAATGTACTATTTTCGACTTTCGGTGTTGTTATTATCATGATAAGAAACATTCGTTAAGCTGAATGAAATTATCAGAAAACTATCAGTACTAAACTTATGTTAAAGCTGGTTCACAATAAACCGGGAACGGAAACGACAACGAGAACGAGAACGGAAATAATGTTAAAGTAAATGTATTTAAATGCGAGCATTCACAAGAGTTAATGCTATCATTTAAAACCATTTATTTTAACAATATTTCCGTTCTCATTCTCGTTTTCGTTCCCGATTTATTGTGAACCAGCCTTTACTGTTGAAAGTCTGAAATCCCCACAGCGTGCGATTTTTAAATAGATTTACAAACGTGCGAAACGCGAGTGGGGGCAACGACCGTGTCACGAAGTAAATTCATTCGCTTGCAATTACAGTCAAACAGCTGTCTTCCACAAAGAAATGTATCCCCTTCCTGTCTGCAGTGATAGAAGTAAGTGTAAGCCTAACGGGTCCGCCGCGCCGGCTGGTAATTGCGTATGGATTTTGTTTTGAACAAAGAGAACGGAACGGGCCTGCCAGTAGATCGCGCGCCCGGGCGGTCACACACGTGTGTAGCGGACGCCTCATTTCCATAGTCCTGTCACCTCCCAGCAGATACACGTGTTCCCGGCCCCGCAACATCCATTGCCTTCAGGACGCCATCTAGCGTCTTAATTAGCAACCTGCTGGGTGATGTGTGGAGGTGAAGACAGTCCTACTCATGCCCCAGTAAAGAGCTGTTTATCAAGGTACTTTCCACTTACATAATGTGTACTCAGTGCCGGATTTAGGCATAGGCAATCTAGGCAGTTGCCTAGGGCAGTGATGTCAAAGAAAGCGTATTTTTCTGACCTTGACGTCGTCCACGGGCATCAAGCGCTAGGTATGGAAAGAGGAAGAATTATGTATATGACTAAGCAGCCTGTTGGATTAAGAAAACAGTGGTGCACAAACTTCGAACGGAGCGTGAAATTTTATGTCGTTATTTTTATATGGACTCTTTCTGTTTGATATTTTATTTATTGTCTGTAAAACAAAAGTAGGCCTACTAACACCAATTTCTTAGGCCCGATTGTATAAACCATTTAATCTTAGATCAGAGGTTAAATTGATCCTTGTTTCAGCTGAACTTGGAATTTTGTGTTGTATAAAGGCTAATCTGAGTTTAATTTGTCTCAAACTAAAGTCAACTTTGACTGAAGAAATTTCTCCGATTAAGTTAGATGATCCAAGTTCAGTTATTTCTTTTCTGATTGAAATATACGAGTGACAGATTGTGCAAATAAAATATCCATTATTATTAATATTAATAGATATGTTAGGTACATTTATATATATGTCTTTCAATTTCTTGCCTTAATACACAAACATTCTTATATTTTATAAGGCTCTATCGTGTTCAGCAGTATCAAATAACATAACCTATAATTATATTATGTTTATAACAACCATTAATTATTAATGGATATGATAGGTACATTCATAAATGTTCAATTAACTGTATTACTAAATGAAAATTGTCGTTTTATAAAGCTTTATTATGTTTAGCAGTATCAAACACCATAACATGATAACAACTCGGAGAACAGTCAACCTTCTTCTTATTGTCCGCCATTATTTACATTGCAAAAAAAAAAAAAACAGTGTCTCCAACAGAGTGTAATACGGAAAGTTGCGGAAAAGTAGTTGTAAAGTCGCTAGATTTCTCATTATCAACAAAGAAAGATTAAATTTTGTCACTATGGGGTGCTAAAAAGGTCACTAAATCCCTATTTAAGCAATATAAAAGTTAAAAGAAATTGTTGTTGAAAAAGAGTTAAAATCGCTAGATTGGCAACACTCAACAAACCTGTATAACATGGTCCGTGCATCACGTATTTCACCTGTTTATGCGATGTTGCCAAATCCTTTTCACGTGAACTTAGATTGCATTTGAACCAAGGTAATTTGATCGCAGAAAAGTTTTATACAATAGAAGAAGTGTCTGCACTCGGTTTACTTTTCGATCTTCGATCAAAGTTGATCTTTAGTCAGGGAGTTTTATACAATTGGGCCTTAATATTGTATTTGTGTTTTAAATGTTAATAACATAATAAAGAGTTAACAAAGAATATTCACATAAATTCCACAGTAGTACAACTATACTGTACTAAGTGGATGAAACAAATCATTCATAAAGAAAGTGATATTCCAAAGAAAGAGAATGAGTATGACATAGTAAGTTGGAATTGAAAGTAATCAATAAACTAATCAAAGTAATATTATAGTACAAAGCAAAGTTACCTAGGTATATGTTTTAACTGTAACTCAGTGGCGGCTCGCAACCTCAAAAGTTGGTGAAGCTCTTTTATTAAGGGACATGATGTACGACTTACCTATTTTTTGTAGATTAAGTTGATTCGTCTGTCTCTACGGAAGGAGAATTGTCACAGATGTCGTCATGAAATGGCTACTTCTCAATCAGATCATGTAGCAAATCCTTGTGAATGGAGATGCACGCCAAAGATGTTAACCTCCCTTGTGCCATTGAATTGCGAAGATTTGTCTTTATGCGGTTGAGTGCAAAAAAAAAAAAAAAAAAAAAAAAAAATTTCGCTCCACTGCAACGCTTGTTGACTGTAATGTCACAATAAGGGAAAAGAGCCTATAGGTATCTTCAATACGCCTTTGTTTTCTCTTACAAGGTTTAGTGCTTGTGTCAGGGGAAATGTTCTGGTACTCATGATCTGCATAGAGAAGCTCTAGTTCTGTTTTCAAACGACTTACTTTGAACAAATTTGGGAAAGTCTTTTGTAGAGCGGCAAGAGCATTAGAAGGAAAAATATTTGAATACTGAAGAAATTTTAAAGTATTGGCAAAAGAGCAAAACTGAAGCTGTTCAATATCTTGATATCTAGTGTTAACTTGCATAAATATGACAAGTAACTTATTAAAAAAATAATTGTTTGTACTTCTGAAAAAGTTCACCTTCTGATAGCTTAACATATTTCCGCCCTGAAAATTCAGCCCTTTCTTTAGCCTTTTCAAAAAAACTGACAAAAACTTAATCTGTTTTCACAAAATCCATCCGAGTTCCATGCTGATTTCTTTGTTCCAACTAACAAACAGGACCAACAAAACAATTTTTCCAAATAAGAACTACCGCACAGCCACTGATCTTCACTGTACCACGTACTTTTAAAATGTTTGGTGTAAGATCTTGCACCTTTCCTTTTCAACTTCTTTGCCGATATATTAGTAACAAGTGTTGGTTTCCCCGCTAACAATTTTTTTTTATTTTAGTCTGTTATTTAACGACGCTGTATCAACTGCGAGGTTATTTAGCGTCGATGAGATTGGTGATAGCGAGATAGTATTTGGCGAGGATTCGCCACAGATTACCTGACTTTCACCTTACAGTTGGGGAAAACCTCGAAAAAACCTAACCAGGTAATCAGCCCAAGCGGGGATCGAACCCGCGCCCGAACGCAACTTCAGACCGGCAGGCAAGTGCCTTAATCGACTGAGCCACGCCGGTGGCTTCCCCGCTAACAATACATCTCTTTCATCACCTTCAGTCCATCGCGAAAATGGTGTCTGTAACACGCTACACACTATATCGTTTATAGAATACATTCCTCGTTTTCAATAAAAATATTTGAGTCACCACTTTTAAAAATAATTATGAAACTATCACTAAAACTAAATAACTGCTTAGTTAACTTAATCTTATAATATATCGTTTTAGCAACCAGACATAACACAGTCACTCTATGCACACGTCTCACAAACTGAAATGAAGAAGTGCAAAGAAGTGTGGACACTCATATTCGCGTGCCGCTTCACGAGCTTCACCCGAAAAACCGCCCCTGCTGTAACTAATATTACATAACAAAACTCTTATCGCATTATGGTTTTAAGATGATATTGATGAGCAACTTCCTATTATCAGAATATTAAATTATTTTGTCGAAATCTGAAGCTATAGAGCTGACGTTTTTATAACACATGGCACATATCTTTTGTTTATGATGTAACAGTACTTGCTTTGTTAATTCATTTCCTTACAAACATTTTCCACGTTAATATTTTCAAAATTCTCAATACACTTACTTACTTACAAATGGCTTTTAAGGAACCCGAAGGTTCATTGCCGCCCTCACATAAGCCCGCCATCGGTCCCTATCCTGTGCAAGATTAATCCAGTCTCTATCATCACACCCCACCTCCCTCAAATGCATTTTAATATTATCCTCCCATCTACGTCTCGGCCTCCCCAAAGGTCTTTTTCCCTCCGGTCTCCCAACTAACACTCTATATGCATTTCTGGATTCGCCCATACGTGCTACATGTCCTGCCCATCTCAAACGTCTGGATTTTAAGTTCCTTGTTGTAGGGATTCGTAACAAGCTGTTTTTTTACGGTGATGGGTTGTTAGCCCTTCGCCCAACCCCCAAGCTGGAGGACCACCCCTTATCGGCTGTCCACGACTGCTTATTCAATATATTCGCAGCTACCCTCCATATCTGGAGGCCGTCTCCTCTATCCGCAACCTGAGGACGCGCCATGCCGTGGTGATAAATACACTATCTTCAATATTACGTATTTACGATATATTAGATTTACGAACACATTGTTTCAATACCTGTAAGGCTACTAAATAAACATATCTGAAAATTTCAATTTTCTGTAAAAAAAAAAGTTGAGAAAATATTCATTTTGAATTAAAACTTGTGAAAAATGAGCATTAAAATTAAAACTTACATTCTTATAATGCACTTATATCTCTCATACAAATATAAAATTTAACATGGATACAGTTTTAATAAGTTCTCTTCCCTTTATCCATTGAATCAGTGCTGGCCATCCCTGTATATAGCTCGACTAAGCTGCATATATTACCTCCTTCGTCTGTCGCTTTCCTTTCGGATGTAAAGCGCTCAGGCTCTTCCTAAAGAGTGCGCATGACCATATGGGCATCAGTTGACATAACTGGCCTAGGGTGACAATTTCCAGGGGGCGGCATTCTCTCTCTCTCTCTTTCTCTTTTTCTTTTTTTCCATTTTTATTTTACAGTGAAATTCGTTTTTAAAACACTTGTTGGTAAATCTTCTCTGAAGTTTGTTCTTAAACACTTTGTGGAAGTCGGATATTGTTTTGTTATCGCATTGTCGCGGTCGCGGTGAGAGTAAAAGGAGAGTGTACAGCTGCCTACATAATATTGTAATACCGGTATCACGTTATTATACACCGTGTTTCAAAATGAATATCGGGGTTTTAAGGCTTTGTAGTATTTATTACATTTAACGTACAATTATAAATAATACATGAAATGAAAGAGCAATCAAACAGTTTTGTACGCGCATGCACTGTTTCCTCTGTCTGCCGTTAGAAAGCGCGTTGAACGAGTGAGAGAGTCTTCCACGCATAGCCCCAAAAAATCTCTTCGGAAGGCTAGTCGTGAATTAGCAATTCCAATGACGTCTGTGTATTTACATATCTCGGATCAATATTGACAGCAAATAATGACCTAAGGAATGAGGTACAAAGAAGAATAAATCTGGCTAACAGGGCATATTATTCACTTTTACCAATTGTTAAAAATAAAATAATATCTAGAGAAATCAAAATCAAGATTTACAAAACCCTAATAAGACCCATTATAACATATGGTACAGAAACATGGGTTCTGAATAAAAATACATGCAAACAACTAGCAGTATTTGAGAGGAAAATCTTAAGAAGGATATTCGGAGCAATTGAAACAGTGGATGGATGGAGAGCCAGATATAATAATGAGATATACGAACTATACAAGGAATCGGATTTGGAGGCGCACATAAGATGTCAAAGACTGAGATGGTTGGGACACGTCACAAGGATGGAAACAACAAGGAAAGTGAAGATTGTCTTCAATAACAACCCAGATGGAACCAGATTAAGAGGAAGACCGAGAACAAGATGGTGGAACTGTGTACGAGTGGATGTGAATAGATTAGGAATAAGGAATTGGAGGGAGTTGGCGATGGATAGAGAAGGATGGAAGAGAGCCATAGAGGAGGTTAAGGCCCACCTGGGCTGTAATACCAAATAAGAAGAAGAAGAAGAAGAAGAAGAATGACGTCTGTGTGGAGAATTTTAAGGAGGCCCATATGGAAATACGCGATTGGTTAAATGACGTTGTACCCGACCGCTGGATTAGTCGAAAGGGGCCGAATGACAGAGATTGTTTCGCATGGCCTCCACGTTCACCAGATCTTACGCCATGCGATTTTTACCTTTCGACTGGGAGCCAATCACGGGTATGACATCAACCGTGCTTATCTTTACATTAAGGCGCGTCTCCACTATTAAACATTTAACAACAACATTGTTCAGCCTTAGAAATGACGCAGGAAGAAAATGAGAATGTGGATGCGGCAATATCTTAGTAAAAGGCATTATGCAGGATACATTCTAAACGAGCTTACAGTTGAATACAGTATCGATTTGAATTAAAAAACTTGCTGAGAATGTCAGAACACAATTTTAATATAGTGCTGCAAAAATACTTCCTGTTACATCAAAGAAATACACAATTTAAGAGCCTTGTAACAAGCAATAGAGGGAATTACAAAAGTCATATCATCATCTGAGACCATTGTCCAAGTTTTGAAAATAAAACACTATCTATATTAAAATCTCATAGACTGTTTAATAATAATAATAATAATAATAATAATAATAATAATAATAATAATAATAATAATAATAATGTTTTATTTTCGCTGGCAAAGTTAAGGCCATAAGGCCTTCTCTTCCACTCAACCAGCCTTAATCAATACAATACATAAATTTAAATTACAAATATTTTCACTACACTTAAAGGGTTCTCCAGCAATAATCTTCACTACACATTTATTTAAATTTAGATAAATCTATAAGGTAAAGTAGTAACTTAATTTATGAGCTAATTTAATTCAATGAATTATAATTAATTTAATATTTGAGATAGCTAGTAAAATGATGAAAATTAATTTAATATAAGCTTACTAGGACTATGTTACAGGGAGAATATATATATTTCTATTTCTATAATGACAATATTAATGTAATTGCCATTAGAGGTTTTGTAAATCTATTTAGAAAAATTAATGATAATAATAATAAGAATGGACAGATGTTAGTTTCATTATAAGTAACAAATATTAATCAGCAATTCATCTGTTAAGTAAGAATTTATGTAATTTTGACCTAAATGAAGCTATTGTCCAACAACCCCTTATATCACTCGGAAGCGAGTTCCAATTTCTAGCAACTGAAACTGTATAGGATGAAGAATATAAAGATGTCTTGTGGTAGGGTATAATGAGTAAATTGTTATAATGAGATCTTGTACTTAGCTGATGATATGCGGATAAATTTTGAAAACGAGAAGCCAAATATATTGGGGTAGCGGTGCGCAGAATTTGAAATAAGAGAACAAGAGAATGCAGGGCTCGTCGATCGCTTAGCCTTAGCCAAGACAGAGTTTGGAAAGACGAGGAAACATGATCATACTTACGAATATTACAAATATAACGGACGCACGCATTATGCACACGTTGTAGCCTGTTGCTCAAATTTGCATTTAGGTTACTTAATATAATATCGCAGTAGTCAAAGTGTGGCATCACGAGTGTTTGTACAAGGATTAATTTTAATTTATCAGGAAGAAAGTTCTTCAGTCGCTTTAATGAGTGAATAATGGAAAATATTTTTTTGGAAGTGTGATTCACTTGTTCATTCCATTCCAGGTGACAATCCATATAAATACGAAGGTTCTTCACAGTCGTACTGTATGGAATAGTAGTATTATTTACAATTATCGGTGGCAAATTTTGTTTGTCACACTTCGATCTTTGATGTTCTATTAAGATTGCCTGCGATTTACTTGCATTTAAATTAAGTCCGTGCGTTTTCGACCATGGTGGACTATGCAAAGAAAGTCAGGTTTAACATGTTTAACAGTGTGGACAAAGTGTTAAGTGAAATTAGCATTAACATGTTCAATCAACATGTTGGGATGTTAACGGTAAACAATTATACATCCGGTCCTGGACTCATTTCATCGGAATTATCACAATCTCATTCAGACACTACATAACCATAGCAGTTGATAAAACGTCGTAAAATAATAAGGAAAATTAAGAGCAAATACTGGGTAACTTTCGATTCTGGACCTTGGACTCATTTCGCCGGTATTATCACTTTCATCTCAGTCAGACGCTAGATAAATCATAGCAGTTGATAAAACGTCGTAAAATAATAAGGAAAATTAAGAGCAAATACTGGGTAACTTTCGATTCTGGACCTTGGACTCATTTCGCCGGTATTATCACTTTCATCTCAGTCAGACGCTAGATAAATCATAGCAGTTGATAAAGCGTCGTAAAGAAACACTAAAAAACTGTGTGGCTCTGGCGGGCTTTGAGGAGGCGAGCGTGTGATGTAAATCAGAGCAGCGCCACTTTTGATCGAGATTGAATAATAAATTAAATTTAGCATCAGTCCGCCCCCTGGCTCGTCCGCACGTTGCATAATCAGCGACAGCCTCGTGTATGTTCCGTGAATGCAGAAAGAGAGCCGGAGAGGAGACTACGGCGAGTCGGCGACGGACGAATATTTTGTACCATCACGTGTCCCGAGGCTTGTAGAGGAGACCTCGCGGCGAAACAAGCTCCATTACAAACAAACCTGTGCGATACTCCAGATTTCCCTGTGGGATGCTGCGACTCGAACTGAATTATCGTAGGCGATTCCGAGAACCACACTTGGATCACTGAATCGTGCAGTTATCCTCCAGACAGCGATGTGGGCGTTTGAAATCTCTTAACCTCAATATTCCCCTTCTATTATAACAGACGGTTTAGTTATTGATGTTTTTATGCATCACTCTACGTATGGGCTATTCCATATGAAATCGAGCAGTAAAAAACCTCGCATTTTTTTATACTCTAATTTTCTCCCTATTTATACAAGGTGCTGAGAAGAGTGCATTTTCAAAAATATACTATCGAAAGTCAAACGGTTTTCGTATTGTTGAGCGACAAATTTAGCGTATTTTATAAAAAAAAAAAAAGCCTCTTTCAGCGCTCAGAACTCTGGAACCATTTACTGCAGAACATTGAACGGGAGCTCATTTTGAAGCTGACATTTGGTAGGTTATGTTAAGAAGTAATCCTTATTTTTATTGTACACAGAGAGACATAATCTGATTTCACTTACTTTTAGGCTTTTTGCCAATTTGTAAAAATGTAAAAAAATATTGAGAAAAAACATTACATTATTAAGAGGGATTCGGCATTGTTTGCTTAGTGGTATGGCAATACGTTTCGAGGGTATTAAATAGATTATTTTCACACGCCTGGACTTGAACGGCGCAGTACCGCACGCACTGGCCGAGAGCTGAAGATAAGCGAGCGTTGGGCCGTTGGGCGGCATTTCACTCCTGTGTTTATGAAAACTATTGATAAAGCTAGCCCAGCTATGCGCTACTAGACGAAACATCACGTGTTTGTCTCCTGGCCTTGCTTGTGTCGGCTAGCTCCCGTCTCACAGTCAGATGGTTAGTTCACGCGCGTACTATTTATTTTCTTTATTTGATATTTTCAATACTTTTTTACCAACATACCATCAGTAAAAAATATGTGTTTATTTGTACTTTCAATGCGGAATTTAACTATATATTTTTAAAATATTTTTTCTGAGCAAAGGCGTCTTAATTAGGAAAAATATAAATTTCTCCATTTCCATAAAAAGTAATAAAATCTGTTTATATGTCAATATAAACTTTAATTTCTCAGCATCAAAATAAACCATGATTTTGATCATTGAGTGAAAGGGTTTCGGAGCTACAACAGTTTAAAGTTGCTAATTTTATGAAAATACGATACATTTAAATATTTTTAATTTAAACACTATGAAGTTCCAATGCCTCAAACTTTGCACAAAGCATTGTATCACAGTTCTCTACGGACAAAAAAAGTTTTATTGTATTTAGAAATTGTAAGGTCAATTTTCTCTATATTTCGATCATTTGAGATGGAATAGCCCGTATCTACTTCTTAAAGGAATACTACAGCGATAAAGAAGTTGTAACTCTATGTGACGCAGCAGTCTTGTGTTCTAATCCCGATGAAGTTTGGGTGTTTGTCCGTTGTCAATGTCATACTTGTTCACCGCTGTGGAGTAACGGTTAGCAAACTAGACCGTGAAACGAGCGGGCCCGGGTTCAAATTCTGATTGGGACAAGTTATCTGGTTGAGGTTTCTTCCGGGATTTTCCCTCAACCCTTGCTGGGTAACTTCCTGCGCTGGACCCTGGACTTATTTCTCTGGCATTATTACCTTCAACTCATTCAGACGCTAGATGACCATAGAAATTGATAAAACGTCGTAAAATAACCAATTAAATATATGAGCTATTCCATCTCAAATCGACCGAAATATAGAGAAAATTGACCTTACAATTTCTAAATACAATAAAATTTTTTTTGTGCGTAGAGAACTGTGATACAATGCTTTGTGCAAAGTTTGAGGCATCAGAACTTCATAGTGTTTAAATTAAAAATATTTAAATTTGTCGTATTTTCATAAAATTAGCAACTTTAAACTGTTGTAGCTCCGAAACTCTTTCACCCAATGATCAAAATCATGGCTTATTTTGATGCTGAGAAATTAAAGTTTATATTGACATATAAACAGATTTCCTTACTTTTTATGGAAATGGAGAAATTTAGATTTTTCCTCATTAAGACTCCTTTTTGCTAGGAAAAAATATTCTGAAAGTATATAGTTAGATTCCGCATTGAAATTACAAATAAACACATATTTTTTACTGATGGACTGTTGATAAGAAAGTATTGAAAATCTATATTAATAATAAATCTGTAGCCGAAATTTTTCTGGTAATTTTCGATTTTCCAAAAATAATTGGTCCTAACATATATAATTAACCACCCTGAAACCGAAAATCGCCTTTTTGAAATTTTTGTTTGTATGTCTGTCTGTCTGTCTGTCTGTATGTTTGTTACCTTTTCACGCGATAATGGACGAACGGATTTCGATGAAATTTGGAATATAAATTAAGTTCGTTGTAACTTAGATTTTAGGCTATATGGCATTCAAAATACATTATTTAAAAGGTCGGTTATAAGGGGGTCTCAATTAAAGAAATCGAAATATCTCGCTTATTATTGATTTTTGTGAAAAATGTTACATAACAAACGTTTCTTTAAAAATAATTTGCGATAAGTTTTATTCCTTGAAAAAGTTTGATAGGACTGATATTTAATGAGATAAATGAGTTTTAAAATTAAAATAACTGCCATCTAAGGCCGTGTAATGAATTGAAAAACAAATGACTTCGTCTATAAGGGGCCTTGGACAGCAACAATCGAAAGCTATGAAAGATAGCCTACAGAGAATGTTTCTGTGTTTGTATGAAGTAATATCGGAAGCTAAATTAACCGATTTCTATAATTAATTATTATTTCACCATTGGAAAGTGTAGTTTCTCTAGATGGACATAATGCTATAATGTTATTACAGTAACTTCTGATATAATATAATATAATATAATATAATATAATATAATATAATATAATATAATATAATATAATATAATATAATATAATATAATATAATATAATGTAATGTATTGTAATATAATATAATATAATAAATATAATATAATATAATATAATATAATATAATATAATATAATATAATATAATATAATATAATATAATATAATATAAAATAATATAATATATGAAGCGTCCAATTCCAAAATTGTCTGAATCCATTTTTTTTTAAATTGAGATAATGGCGGTTTCGTCACCTACCTAAATGTTTCTAGCAATTCTCTAATGAATGTTGTGCCTAAATTCCCTCTTTCCTTCCATAAATAAGCTTCAAATATGACGAACACTGCAAAAAATTAGGAAAAAAGTTATCAGTTTTTGGCGTTTCCTGAAAATTGTTAAGAATGGATGTAGAGAGTTTTGGAATTGGAGGCTTCATATGTAATGTAATATTATATAATATAATTTAAGTTATTTGAAGGGTTCAGAACCATAGTGGGCCAAACGCCATTTACCGAATACATAGAAAACAAGGGTTAAAATTAAGTTATTACCATAATTCAATGGAAACCTATAACAAGTAAAATAAAGTATAGGCCTACACATTATATCTAAATGATGTCAATGTTCATTAAACTATGGTTGCATGTAATACAAATTAAGAAACATGTTAAAGGAATTGTCATTGCATTTTAATTATTTGGATGCAATTTAAATTAAGTAACATATTAAACGATTTATCCTTCTATCAATCACGAATGTTCCCTGGATCAAACGTCCTATTTTAATTATGTAATTACTTTATATTTATTTCTAACGGGTGCAGCGGAGCGCACGGGTATGGCTAGTATCAAATAAAGAAAATAAATAGTACACCAATAGATTCAATAACAACTGATTAACGGGATAACCAATAAGGCAGCCTATCATCAGGCCGCCAACCAACTACGAAGAAAGATAAATTCCGTTTTCTTTGTTAGGAAACAAAGTAGATTCATCTAGTTGTAGCCACGAACGACAGTACTTAACCAGGGAAGACAGTGACTTCAGTTTACATTTTGAGTTACATTCAAAATGTGTCAATATGAGAGACTAGGAATAGATTATAGGCCTACACCCATTCACGTTATGTTCATTGCTCAATGGGAATGCTCCTTAAGTCCCAACGCAACCCACATGCATTATGAGTAAGTTGTGTTGCGGATGAAGCTAGGCGAGAATATATATTCGCATTCTGACACTGGGAGTGTGTTTGCAGGTAATAATTAAAGCCAATTCTGGGAGTTATATGAAGAACTAAATTACACACCGCGTGGCGTGGGAAGAGGACAGAACTGCATTGCGTAATGAAGAATTTAAGGGAGCATAAATTCGTTATTTCGTCTCGCACTCCAGTGATTCAGTAAGTGTCTTAGAGAGAATGGTTGCCGGATGGGAATAAAGGAAAACGTGAATCACGAAGATGACACATACTTCCTCATTATACGTTATACGGGTTTCGCGAAAATTAAGTTACATTAGAATCCATAATGTTTTATTTCTAGTAGGTTATTTTACGACACTTTATCAACATCTTAGGTTATTTAGCGTCTGAATGAGATGAACGTATATTTCCGGTGAAATGAGTCCGGGGTCCAGCACCGAAAGTTATCCAGCATTTGCTGATATTGGGTTGAGGGGAAAATCCCGGAAAAACCTCAACCAGGTAACTTGCCCCAACCGGCAATCGAACCCGGGCCACCTGGTTTCACGGTCAGACACGCTAACCGTTACTCCACAGTTGTGGACTACATAATGTTTCTACATGTATCGAAAGACAACGTAATATCTTATAATTTACTCTTAATAATGTATTCAAATAAAATTATTAATTTTCGTTTTGTTGTTAGTATACAAAAAGCGCTCTTTAAAATTCCAAAAGTTATAGTTCGACTTCATTTATAAGTTGTACGATTATACACCAATCCTTTACAACTGATTTCCGTATGCATGTCTTGTTATACCGGGACTTCATTTTATTTTACTATCATTTGTAATATTAAACTGGATTAACTGTTGAGAACCGGAAACACCGTTTTCTACCTCCTTTCAAGACTGGAGTTCGACAATACTGGCGTAAAATAAAAACAAATCACTTTACTAGGTATAAGAGGGAAGAAAAGTAGTTAATCCATTTACGTAAACTAGGAAATATCGCGATTTTGAGTTTGATGATTTTCATTAGGTTTTTGTTTAATCAAAATACAGTACAGTATCAACAATGAGTGTTTTTACTCACGAACTTAGCTATCCATGCTGACGTATTCATTACGTAGTGTATAGTATACTTCTACAGCACATTAGCGTACAATATAGAGAATGAAGTTAAATTGAAAAATAATCATAATATGGATATTTAAACACATTTTTGAAAATGGTGATCGTTCATTTCGATGCAGGCTTCAGTTCTTTTGTGCATATTATCGCACTATAAACTATTGTACTAATTTCAACTACCAGTTTCGTCCTTCGTACTAGCAACTCGTGTTGAAATAATTCTGTACCTACTCTATAAAAGAGTACCTTACATACTGTAAATTCAATCTCCACTTCTGCTCGATCCAAAAAGATAAAATTACTCAGACATGCTATCTACTGTCCGTCCAAGTAGTTATGTCACAAGAGTCGTAGAAAGGGGGAAATCACGTGACAGTTAATTACTTAACGAGGACCTTTTATTTAAGTTATTTTAAACAGTTGTATAATATTACGTAGACGTCCAATTCCTAACAGAAATTAATGTTTTCAGAAAAGAGCTAAGACAGTCCAGCCACTAACCTTTACAGAAAGGCGAACAGAATCGGGTGGGGGAAACCGGGATGCGACTTAGGCAAACGGACGACACCTGTGCGAAAATATTGAAAGTTGTTTCGTCACTGGAAAACTCGAACACATTTCTGAAACATACTGTACTCACTCAGTAGGCCTACTGTTTACTGTGACCGTACGACTCTGACTGCATATACGGTCTTGCTTCTGTGTGGAAGACGGGTGGAAGTTTACTAGTGGAAGGGATGGGAGTGAAGTACATTAGAAAACTCAGGTACAATAATAATTGAAGTAAAAATAAAATGATGTCCCTGTAGGTCTATACAGTAACCATTCTGCGAAGGATTTCAGCAGGTGTAGGCCTACGTCCTTGTGCAGTAAAAAAACGGGGTGATCTGTATCGGAAAGACAGCCGCAAGTTTTATGCGTGAACACGTCTCTCGGGATAGGTGTTGAATATAAGGTAACCGTTGCTTATGCGCCTGCTCCAATTTGTGCTGTATATGCCTCGACATTGTGAATTTTTCTCCCTTCACTCAGTTTCACTTGCAAATGTTTCCATTTTAACTGGTAGACTGCTGATTGACACTAAATTTAGATTGTAGTCTGATTCGTTACGAATCATTTGACACCATAAGAACGTTCTATCCATTCGCCTTCTCGAGTTACACTGTCTCGGCTGTCACGCGATCCGCCAAGCGCGTATCGCTAGATGACGTCACCCGCTCCAATTCAAGGTCGCGTTGGATACATTAATCCTTCTTCTGTCGATCGCCGTTTACGGCATTGGAATATGTCATGTAATCTAGAAATTATAGGCGTGATAAAACTAGTCTGAAAATGTTTTGGTCGACTTTCTGGGATGAACTCTGTTACTGAATCGAACTTACAGATGTATACACATCAAAAGAAAATTTACAGCACTCTGTTTACTTTTGAACACTTCCGTCTTGCACCATTCACTTTTTTTTTTCATTGAAACGTAGTAACAATTGCAGGTATGCCAACTACTACTGTTGCCAACTCTAGAGGACGGAAATTCAGGACACATTAAAAAATAAAAAGCACATAAACTTATAATGAATGTCAATGTAAATACACTTGTATTTTGACGTTGAATTAATCAATTAGAATTGCCTTCGTGTTATTATTTAGTTGTAGCGGTGTAGCCCTATATTACACAACATGCCTGACTATATTCTTGAATCGTAACCTCAACGTAACACATAAAATAACTATTATGTACTAATATCAATACTGAATTTAATTAATTAGTATGTTCAAATTTCACTAGGTTCCAGTACCCGGCTCAGAAATCTAGTACAATGTTTAGGTTTCACCCTTCGAGTATGAAGTAAGCTGACCCGGACTATAGTATACTCACTATGTTCGCGCGACCTTAGTTCTTCGAGATCTGTCTCTACTAGAAATTTAGAATTTTACTGAACTCAGTCTACTATGAAGAGACACTTTCACGAAGGCGATTTTTATGCCTGTAAAGCCTCGGGACCATTCAGTCTGTGCGACGGTCCATTCAGGTATTGATTTAGATAGAGAGCGTTTTGAACATTTATTATGGGTATATAAAAGAGAACCCAATATGTAATAAAATGGAAATATACATTAATGTATTACGTAGACAGATGTTTTGACGTGTAACATCTATATCCAACCTATATTAATAGCAAACTGAAAGGGTTTGATGGAACACAACATTCGACTTTGGTCGCTATGGAAATGGTTCCGTCATATGCGATAAACTTAACAATGTAAACGAGTCCATTGCTCTACGGAAGGAAATAAGAAACCGCGGAACTACAGTCTACGAAGATGTTGCTTAAGGGGGGTGGAGTGATAAAAGAGTGGCAAAAGACATAGAAACAATTAAGTGAGTGTTCAAGGAGTAAGAGTAACTATCAAAATAATCGGAGGGAGAATGTATGAATGATTAAGTGAATTAGTATCCAGAGAAACAATAGTTGATAAAGAAAATGACTAGAGAAAATTAGAAGTGTTTGTTAATAGTAATTGGTAGTGAAATGTTACTAATATTGGAGTGTCGACTAAGTTAGCGTACAATCAGAGAAATTGAAATGGTAGGAAGACAGCAAGTATTTCAGTCTAAGTTTACAAATGAAGGTTGAGTTGACTTACAAAAATAGTGCCAAACGGAAAATTTATCGGGGTGAAAGGGAACAATAAAACAAAATAAACATGTGATTCAGTGTCTAATGGTGAAATAGGGGATAAGAGTGATGACAGAAGTGAGGAGAGGTAGAAGTGATTGTAAATTAGAGAGGAAAGTGAATGAGTATGATTAAATAGTGTTAATAAAAGTTAGTTCAAAATTAGGGAAATTTTAGACGATAGGAGTACTTCAATATAAGTAAACAATTAAAGTGGTGAGGTGTTCATTAGAAAGAAGAGAAAATTTTAAGGTGAGAGGTTAGAAAGCAAATTGAGAGTATGTATTATAATAATAGAGGTAACAAAGGTAAAATAAGATGACTGCACACGTCAATGAAAGTTTATTGTAATTAGAAGGTAATGGGGAGCACGAATACAGAGATGTGGTGGCGACCCAATACCAAATAAGAGTTGTAGAAATAAATATATCATATATCATATCATATCATATCATATCATATCATTGCTCTACAGGGTGAATCGTAACTAATGTAATTTATTTCAGGGGGTTATTTTTTGAGATATTTCAAACAATACAATTTTGCTAATTTTTGCTTCGTTTTCGAGATAAAAGTTGTTTTGTATGAAACATTTCATAACGTGTTTTGGGACAGCCAATATGCTCAGTCAGTTTAAGAGAGCAGTGTATTATGGTAATAAATGATTGAAAGAATTTCAATTTTGTTCTTTCAATGTGCAAACATTTGATCGGAACAAATACAACTTTTCGTTTCGCAAACGAATTTTTCAATGTTACATTTGTTCGAGTCAAATTACAGATACACACACACACACCTCTCTTTCTCTTTCTGTCCCAATCTCTCTCTTTCTCTCTCTCTTTCTGTCTCAGTCTCTCTCTCTCTGAAGCAAGTTGAAAAAATGTTAAGCGTTAAAATATCAAAATTAATTGCTCTAGCATTAGAATACCCAACCTTCTGATCTAGTGCAGTGGTCGTCAGCACTCGCTGAAATGGGTAAAGGGTAAACGGAGCCGTCCCGTGTGCCCCGTCGTGCAGCAGGAAGAGGTATGTATAGAGCATACCCGCTAGCAGCTACGAGTGCACCATAGTGCAGTGTGTTTTCCGCGGGTAAGAGACGCTAGCCCCAGGGTGCTCTGTGCTGATGACCGCTGATCTAATGGTTAGCTATGCTAGCTGCTAAACAAAGGGTCTCGGGTTCGATTCTTCAATTCTCGACTCTGCCCAGGGATTTTTCTGCAGTTAGGAATTGCTTTTCGGTATTATGACTACGGTTACCATCCGTCCGGCAAAAGGAGGATATGTCCTCTTTTATAATCATTTTATCCTGTCCGGCAGGCATTTAAAAAAAATATTAAATGTCCGGCATTTCGCATTTTAACTAGAATTATTATGAATATTGAACAGTGTGCGAGATTATGCGTAGAATATCTAAACAGATGGTGAAAACCTATGAAAGAATTTATTGCTTTCAATAGTTGTAGCTGGAGCAAATAATAGTACATTATGCAACGAGCCTATAATGGTAGTAATTAAGACGCGAGCGTCGTAATTACCATTACAGTCAAGTTTCATACGACTTTTTATGCTCGACCATATTTCTAACTTGAAATTATTCATAAGTAGGCCTATTCATGTTATTCTTGTCTGACTGAGGAGCGGAACTGACCTTGTGCAATACCTCGTAAATTGTGAGATGTGCGCATACGCGAAAGTATTGATTTTTTCCGAGAAACAAATGTCGACATTGACCTTGATATAATCTAGAGAGTAAAATAAACATTAATCTTGATATAACCTTGAAATTGAATTAGACATTGAAAAACGAGGTGACAAATTGAATTTATTTGAATATTATTTACAATTAACGCTAATTATTATAGTAACAGAACTAGTTGTCTGTCGATTGCATATCCAAGAATAATCGATACTTGCGCTTTCATATTGCTACAATGGTATTTTCTGATTGGTGGAACACCTGAACTTTAATGAATAGGTGTACTTTAATGAGGTCCATTAAAGGGCTGCTACCATGTGTATAATTACTACATTTCGGCATGGTCGAGCATAAAAAAACGTAAAGTATGATGACTATTGACATGCATTGAATAGTTAGGCCTACACTCTAAAAATGTAACTATTCATGATTCTAAGCTATTTTATCAATTTTATTTTGCAATGTATAAAGATATGCCAATCAAGTTAATTTGGACAAAGATTTAAGTTTAGATAAAGAATGGTGCAAATTCTTCAATTCCAATAGTTCTGCGAGCACTGAAACTTTCTCGGAACTCTTAAAAATATGTCAATTCTATTTATTTATCCCAAGTGACAATGGAAGAGTTGAGAGTATATTTTCCATAATATCTGCTCAATCGACAAAAGAACGAAATCGCATGCTAACGGAGACAGTCAGAGTGTCATCGTGGTGAAATATAATTTCAAGGACGTGTCGTGTGAACAGTTCCATAGTTATTTGTTACAAGATATAAGTTTGTCTGTTCAGGCTCTTTTGCACAAAGTGGGCTCCACCGATAAGTAGGGTACAGATGTAATACTGATCCAGCAACTAGTGAGAAAACTAAGGTGAGCCATTGTTTTATCTTTAATTTTGTTCATACCAATTTTTAAAAAGTTCTCTTATTTTAGATTCCATGTCCTCCTATAGAATTTCTTCTCACGGTAACCCTAAGCATACTTCTACTCCAAATTATCTGTTATCGCGCTTTCAATTTCTTACAACTCTTCGAAACCGACATCAAGCACCTCTTTCTATCCCTCATCATAGAACGTCTTTATACTCATCTTCCTATACTGTAGAAATACCTCGCATCTGGAATTCGTTACCTAATGACGTCAGGGACTGCCGGACTTTATCACAATTCAAAATTAAATTGGAAAATTTTGTCTTAGTTAATGTTTTTAGGTATTGCTCGAAGTATTGATTTGTGTTTTTTTTTTCTTTTTCTTTTTTAATCTAGATTAAAATTGCAAGTTTCTTGTTTATGTTAGTTAATTAGTTAGGATACAATTAATTATGATACTTAATCACCCATTTAAAGTTCGTGCGACTGCAACCTGTGTATATTTTTGTGTGACTTTACTTTGTTTATAGTGTTTTTTTCTCTCTCTTTATTTTTTGTGTAGCTTTATTTTGTTTATAGTGTATTTTTTCTGTTTATTTCTGTTATTGTATTTGTATTCCTGGTGTTGTGGAAGAGAAGGCCTGATGGCCTTAACTACACCAGAATAAATAAATAACTAAATAAATACATAAATAAATAAATAAAAATTATGACCTGGGTGTATCTGCCATCCTTAGGTTTAGGTTATATTTAGTTACATATAAATGTTAAAAGAGGATTGACGTATTTTACCAAAAAATCCGCTGATAATAATAATAATGATGATAATAATAATAATAATGATAATAATAATAATAATAATAATAATAATGTTTTATTTTCGCTGGCAGAGTTAAACCTATCCCCTTAAGGATCATATGGGACGCTCTTGACTAGGTCGGCTTAGAATTATAATATTTTTTAACACTTGAATGAAGAAAGTAAAGCTATAGTCTATTTACCATAGTTCAAGAAGAGAATGCATAGTAAACATCAATGCCTTTGCATATGGCGAGCAGAATAATCCGTTGTTCTCGCCTGGACTTCAACCCAGGAGAGTTATGTTGGTAAACAGTGTCACCTGCAAATTGCACTGACATGAATAGCTGTTTATACGGCATTATGTTTAATATTCACAACCAGAATGCCGCGGTTGCTCCAAATCAGCTTGGTTTATTCGCAGTCTGGATGTTGACCGACGTGTCGTGTCCAAACACACGCGGAATGTCAAGCATTATGCAACTCTGTTCCTCCACCCCGGGTAGTTCCCTTTATTTACTATAATTGCTCAGCATGGTCTCTTTTAAATAGCGAGTCTATAAACTTCGTCAGCCATTGTTACATTTCTGGCATTTTTCCCATAAAAATAGAGCGAACTCAATTATAGGTCAGCAAGTCAGCTGGCGACCTCTGATTAAAGAGGTAGAAGTTCAAAACAGTGAATACTCTAAACTGTGTGATTTTATAATGGTAGAGGAACTGTCCCAGATATCGTATCCTTAAAAAGGATGACATAGAATTCAGTGAATTCCTGTACTTAAGTGAAACGTTAATGCTGTTCGTGATTGTTATTGTGAATATGCTTCAGGCTGTAAGGATCTTTGGGATTTGAAATAAAATGTTGATTTCTCTTCATGGCTTTATGCTCCCCGCATTTAGATTTGAGGCGGAGCCTTCTCGTTAATTGATTTTTTTCACGATCGTGTTTTTTGCTGTAGTTACAGCTATTGTTGTAAGGCCTTGAAAGTTAGAATCCTTACACAGAAACTTGTTGCTATGGAAACCATTCTTCATAACATAAAACTATACTGAAATAGACCCATTACAGTGTACTTATTGTTACTTAGTTACCATTACAATTCAGTTTTGTGAAGGCTTTGGAACAATACTCCTCTAAATTTTCAATACAAAATACATTAGGCCTATATTTGCAATTTTCAAAATATGATCATGCAAAACACAGGGTGATTCACGAGGATTTACCATCCCTTACGGAGCTTATTTCCGAAAACATTCTGAGCAAAAAATGTCATATAAACATTTGTCTTAATGTCAATATTTTCAGAGTTACACTAGTTTGAAATTGTTTATTTGAATTTTAAGGGTAAAAGAATATTACAGATAAACAATGAGCTAATATTCTGAACCTAAAAATATGTTGAATTCCATACTGCAGTTGCTTCGTAAAGATTTTTTTTTTTTTTTTTTTTCGATTTTTAACCACAAAATTACATTTTCTTACGCTTTTATCACAACAATTGTTACCAATCACGCCACTCTTGTAAATTCTTAAAGACTGTACATTGGAATGCATAATTAAACTGTAAAGAATAAAGTTCCTAAAGTCGTATGATTTGTAACAATTTTTGTGATAAGTGCGTAAGAATGATGTCAATTTAGTTAAAAATTGAAAAAGAAAATCTGTACAAAGCAACTGACAACACATTTTAAGCTTCAGAACACTAGCCAATTAAAGAAATGACACTTCTGAATAGTTTATTCTCTATTTGTAATATTCTTTTACCGTTAAAACTAAAGAAAAAAGGTATTTTACAAACAACTTCAAATTAGTGTAACTTTGAAAATATTGAGATTAGGACAAATGTTTATATGACATATTTTGCTCAGAATGTCTTCGGAAATAAGCTCCGTAAGGGACGGTAAATCCTCGTGAATCACCCTGTATGTTGTACAATACACGTTTGTGAAGTGCATTTTAAAATCTCGGAAATTGAAGAACTCGCTCAGCTCCTTTTTCAAAATTTTCCTCGATTTTGTAAGAAGCATTTCACTGGTCTCTTCTTTATTTCTTTTTCCAGAGATCCGCAGAAGATGCTCCTTTTTCTACTAAAAGCTTCTTTTGCCATTACTATCTTCCTTTTGGTTCCCTGGCAGCAGGTCATGTTACTGCTTATAGTACACTCAAAGTAGGCCTATTTGAAGCTGTCCACTTGTTCTGCCTAATATATTTAAACATCCAGTCTGCTGTCAAAAAATCTGAAAGTTAGAATTTATAAAACATTTATTTTACCGGTTGTTCTTTATGGTTGTGAAACTTGGACTCTCACTTTGAGAGAGGAACATAGGTTAAGTGTGTTTGAGAATAAGGTGCTTAGGAAAATATTTGGGGCTAAGAGGGATGAAGTTACAGGAGAATGGAGAAAGTTACACAACACAGAACTGCACGCATTTTATTCTTCACCTGACATAATTAGGAACATTAAATCCAGACGTTTGAGATGGGCAGGGCATGTAGCACGTATGGGCGAATCCAGAAATGCATATAGAGTGTTAGTTGGGAGGCTGGTGGGAAAAAGACCTTTAGGGAGGCCTAGAGGTAGATGGGAAGATGATATTAAAATGGATTTGAGGGAGGTGGGATATGATTATAGAGACTGGATTAATCTTGCTCAGGATAGGGACCAATGGCGGGCTTATGTGAGGGCGGCAATGAACCTCCGGGTTCCTTAAAAGCCAGTAAGTAAGTAATTAAGTAATATTTAAACATAAAACTTAACACTTGCATAACGTCGAACCCGGTCTCCCTTGCGTTAGTCTTGAGCCACAAAGGCGGCTTCACATTTTCCAAGATGCTATATAAAGTCATCTGAATTAATTATTCGTCTCATCTCTGTTAGTAACATAGGTGTACTTCACTCGGTATTAACCACAATGTAAGATTGGGGCACTAAACGCTGAACAATCATTTGCTGTGTTAACCGCACCTCTTTCCATTGTTTTACCCCGTAAGTTGTACATTAATTCCATAAAGTAATGAGTCTATCCAGAGGATGATACCACCCATTTTCCTGCATATTAAAATGTCTTGAGCAGCTTAATTCTGCTATTAATTTTCAGACAATTACGTTTTATGGGATTATGAACTATATAACCTCTGTCAGTTACGAAACATCAAGCGTTTTAAAGTTGTATAACGAAACAATAAAGCAGTTCTGTCGGTTGTGTGGGGCGAACTGAGATGGCTTAGTCGACGCGAAACTGGTTTCGGTCGAGAGGGCGTGGTTTAGACCCCGCGCGATGACATTTGGCATTTCTTTGTTATAACTTCCGAACCGGTTCTAGGTCACTATAAATGAGTGTTGTGGATATTGTGAGACGAATAGACAACTGTCCTGGAGCCCACAGATAATGTCACAGAGATGTTCAAATTGGATGTGATGTACCGTACTTTACAAGGTTGAAGGTACAGTACGATTATTTAGTCCTGACGGTCGCCGGCGATCTGCGCCTGGGTCAGGCAAGTCCATTTACTGCCCGTGTCTCACGTCCTGAACCGAGAGTTCCCTAGTGCTTATAACCACGTCTCTTAGGTCTGCTCGGACCGGCACGGCAGCTGCAGCGTGGCGGCACGGCAGCATATTACATGTTTTGAAAACATTATCCTATGCCATCGCAGGGATCTTTACTGGTTATAATACTGGATACTCTAATCGTGGTTACCACTATCGCTATTATTTCTGATGGCGATTTCCTAAAATGTATGTACACACTAGGCCACTCTTCGTTCAGTCTGGACAACTGCTAAATTGTCATAGAGCAGCATTTCTCAAAGTATGTTCTGGCGTTCCGTGAGCCCTATATGGTTTTAAATGTCATTTTATACTTTTTTTACTTGGTTATTTAACGACATTGTATCAACTACTAGGTTATTTTGCATCGATGGGATTGATGATAGCGAAATGGTATTTGGCGAGTTGAAGTCGGGGATTCGCCAAAGAATACCTGACATTCGCCTTACGGTTGGGGAAAACCTCGGGGAAAAAATCCAACCTGGTAATCAGCCCAAGCGGGAATCGAACCTGCGCTCGAGCGCAACTCTGGATCGATAGTCAAGCGCCTTAAGGTTGACGCTCACTGACATGAACCGACCGGAACGGAACGAACCGGAAATATTCTGCGAGAGACGTATGCATGTATTTTAAACGACAAACGCTCACTTGTCCGAACGGAAGCAACCGGCTGCCGGTCCTGACGGACAGGGTTCTCGCGACACGACCCTAGCGGAATTTCCGATGACGATCGTCAGCATTCGTATGTCTTCGCTGGTCTTCGGAGAAAAGTGTGTTGGCTGTTCTCAGTACTTTCCCACTCAACATGTGCTGGTGCGTTGTCCAGACAGATTATTCTTAAAATGGGTGATGAAAAGTTAATTTTAACAGTGCTAATCGCGCTTCTGTGCTGATTGGCCTTCGAAATGTGATGTTTCCCTTCATTATTTCAAGTGCTAATAACAGATGAAGTTTTAAACATTTTTCTTCGCTCATACGAAAGTATTAAAAAAACCATTACTCGATCTTTACACAAATCTGGGAAAAGATGTTTAAATTAATCAAAACACTTTTTTATAATGTTATGACTAGAGCCCGGATTGTATGTAATTACATATTCCGTTCCTACATATGTAGCTATAAGGAAAGCTAAAAGTCCGCAAATCATATTAAAGGGATCATTATTCCGAAGTTTTAAATGTTTTTACATATTTTGGTGCATAATAAATATTTTGGCATATATTATATTTTTTTTTTACATATTTCGAAGGATATTGCATATTTTGAAGGAATAGATACTTTTTTTCACCAATTTTCTCTCTACGTAATTCTTAAGTTATATTTTTTAAATTGTTTATAAAGTTTATCCCTTCGTCTCTAGTGCATAAATATAATTTAATAATTGAAAATAATAACGTATTCTGTCAAAAAATGGCCATCTCTTTGCAATACTAATAGTTTGTAGGCTATATCCCTTCAGAAGTAACGGTAAAGTAGGTACAAATACCAATGCGAATGGTGGGTCATTGTACTGCTAACGTGGTGAAGGAAAGAATGAAAATTACCCTGTGGGTAAAAATAAACAAATGCTAGGGACGCGATAAAATTGAGCGATAAGCAGCCATGATTGGTTGAAAGACGTCCTTTTGTACCGTTTTATTGGTCAAAAGTAGTGTGACGTAGTAAAAGTGTAATAGTCATTATAAATCAACGTAAGCTTATGTCCGAAAATAGAGTAGTTCTAATTGTGTGCCTTTTTTTGGCCCACTGTATACTTACTTTTCATGGCCTTTCTTTAGGAACAATGAAGTAACAATTCCATTATTTATTTCATCATCTTCTTCTTCTTCATCATCATCATCATCATCATCATCATCATCATCATCATCATCATCATCATCATCATCATCAAGTATTGGTCTCAATAGACCATTCCGTCTTCAAATTGGTGGTCTTCCTTGCAGTTTTTTTTCCTGTTGATTTGTAATTATAAAAAAGACCAGTATGCTGATCTCTACACCACAGAAGTGGTCATTATTATTACCTTATTTTTAAGAACAAAATACTTCTGTTAGGTTCCATGACTATCCGGTATACAAACTGGAGATGTGATAGGTTTGTTCCGAGAGTTTCAGAGTTCACTACCGGTTTGTTCCATCTTTATTATCGAATCATCATTCCTGATTGCATAGTAGTTAAAGCGACGTTAAATAAATAGCAGTTATCAATTCTAATCGAGATGGAGGCATGAGTCAGTTCACAAATTAAGAGTTGTAATAAAAATGTACTTGGAAAAACGGAATTAGGTAGTGCAGTGTAATCGTAATCGTCCGGGGGTGGGGCTCGGAGCTCCTGACTGATCTAACAAGAGGGCGGAGCGACCCGTCGTCTTCGCGTGTAATTACTGTTCACCATCCATAAACCCCGCGACAAAACGGTGGGACGCTAAAGTTAAACAGGTTGTCAGTCTTTAATAGCCTTGGAATACCGCTCGCAGCTCCGTACTGTCGACTTTAATAAACGGCTTAATGCTTCACTTGGAACTCGGGCGAAGGAGAGAGAGGCTCGTGTGATAGGAAGCTTAATCACCGCTTTTATTCAATATTTATTTCTTTAATTGTAATTGTGTACCACACGAATGGAAAGAAGGAAATCAGATCTCGTTCGTGCGTCGATTCGAATATCGCTTCAGTTGATGACTAGGTTTTTTTTTCTCCCTATTGCGGCGGTGCATATTCAAGCCCGTATGGGTTGAAGCGCGCGTCGTGCAGATTGCTCTCCGCGCGGGTTAGGTTTCTTCCTCTACTCCAGCCGTGTCGAAAATGCGACTCGCGAGCACATTGTGGCTCGCAGTGCATTTCCCTTGCTTCCTACCTAAAACCCCCACCCTCTTACTCACTGGAGTCAAACTCCGTTCCATTTGTATTTGTCTCTGACCTGCGAGTGGCGTATCGTCGCAATGTCTCTCTCGAAACCATGTACCTCTATAAAAACAAAAGTTTCAAGTAGGATGGGAAGACGCATTTTTTGATGCCAATATGATGAGAATATTAAATGTATGATTTGTTCACAAGTATTACGAAGGAAAACGGTTGTATAACATAAAACGGCATTATAAGTTACTACATGTTACTGATTTAACATTAAAAGGTTGTGTTATTATTATTATTATTATTATTATTATTATTATTATTATTATTATTATTATTATTATTATTATTATTATTATTATTATTAACTCTGTACGTCAATCCTTTTTCACCAGATGTACGAATAATGCGGTTAGATCTTCAATTTAAACTCACAGATTAACAATGTGATGTTAAATGAAAGCTAGATGTAAGAACTTGACAAATGTTGAACTTTTCAAATCTTTGGCAAAAAATAAATATCCGAAGCTTCGTTCTTTCGCTTGCTCTGTTGAAGCCATGTTCGCTACAACTTACGTTTGTGAAAAATTATTTTTAACAATTAAAGTAGTAAAAATCAAATTTAGCTCACGACTGACAGACAAATATCTTCGTGATCAACTACGACTGGCAGTAAGTGACATTTCTGATTTTGAAACTTTGTTGCAGAGACATTCTGAAGACAGTTAATTTTTAGGTTGTGATAATGTGTCCTGTTTTCTTGTTCATTTCTTTCTACAAGTACTAAATATTAGTTTGTAGCCTTGTACTGTATATAATTTAATTTAAGTGCTTGACTTAAGGAAAATGAAAATCCGTTAATAAGTCAGACAGTTGCTTCACTTTCCCTTCGGATGTCCGCCTCCCTCCATAGGTGCTATGCACGTTGCAGGTTACACAGTGGCTCGGCGCACGATGGCATTTTCGACACGGCTGCTCTACTCCTCACCGAAAGAGGGGTAGCGGTGCAAAATTCGTCCATGCATACGTTAAGTAGAGCAGCGCTGTATAGAACAAGGAGTTGTACTGTCTTTAATATTTGGAAAACATTGCTTTATTGAGGAAAGCAATATTCATGAACGCCAAGTGGAAATGATGCAATCCAAATTAGAGCTCTTTTGTCGCCCTCATTCCGCAAATCCAGGAAATTGTCCTCCAGAGTTGTCCACACCTGTGGAGTAACGGTCAGCGCGTCTGGCCGCGAAACCATGTGGCCCGGGTTCAAATCCCGGTCGGGGAAAGTTACCTGGTTGAGTTTTTTTCCGGGGTTTTCCCTCAACCCAATACGAGCAAATGCTGGGTAACTTTCGGTCCTGGACCCCGGACTCATTTCACCGGCATTATCGCCTTCATTTCATTCAGACGCTAAATAACCTGAGATGTTGATACATCGTCGTAAAATAACCCAATAAAATAAATAAAAAATCCTCCAGAGTTGCAGCTAAAATTAATTGATCTTTCACATACTGTACTGCTCAAATGTACGTATAATGACAAGGACCCTTCAGTATCTACTGTATATTGTAACTTTTATTCTACTTTTACCACCACGCACGCGATACCAATGTGACTTTTATTTCTAATAATTCACGCTACAACAATGGGTATTCCACTCAATACAGCAACACAATAGTCGTTATTGCACTCCACATATCGACAATGGCAATACGCGACGTGTATTATTGAGAAGAACAACATGTACTCCGAATTTCAATTAATGTTCACAAATCACTATGTACAGAACAAAACTGTCAGTTCTCAGTTCACAGTTCGTTCGCCTTGGCTAGTTCTTCTAGCTCACTGTTCAAGTTCACTGTACATCGAATTCAGGTGTTCCGGATGCGTCGCACTCGCCTGGACAATGCCACAGTTACGGACTCACTCAAGTTCACTGCACGTCGAACCCCGGTCTTCCGGCTACGGTCCACGACACGTCGAACTCGAGTCTTTCCAGTTGCGGTCCACCACACGTCGAACTCTGGTCTTCCAGATGCGGTTCTCTGCACGTCGAACCCCGGTCTTCCGGATGCTCTCGAAGGCTGGCGTACTTGCTCGCTCGAAGACTCACTTGTAGACTGACTTCCGAAGACTGACTCCTCTGTCGACACTCACGGTGTTATTTATGAAACCACATGTTCTGGAGTCTTCGATTCTTCGGGAGAAATCAGTTTCTCAATGCTTCCTTACTTCCGTCCAGCCACAGTAGCTTTTCTCCCCCCTTGCTCCGTACTGCGGTTAGCGTGAGAAGTTCGTGTTTCCGTTTCCCCGCGCCTTCCTTCTCGCTAGATGCGTGCGCAAATCCCCGACGCGACCAGAACAATTCAAACGGGTGTCACAATATTGTAAAACACTTCTGTATATAGGCCTTCAGGGTGTTTCCGAGGTGGTGTTACAAACTTTCAAGGATGATGGCGAAGGACACATGTATCAATTTGAGATAAGGAATCCTGGTCCAGAAATGACCGAGTCAAAAGTTACAAGCAAAAATAGTTCTGTGGAAATGAAATAATTTTATCCCTAGAACACCTTATTTATGTGTATTTATCTGTACATCTTAAACATACTGTATTCTTCTGACGTTGTTTACGTTGTCTACTTACAGTATTCCATTCAGTGCGCTGTCTGAGGGATGGGGACAGGAAACTACGCTAAAGCAATGCAGATAGCGTAATGTGTAACGGACATGGTTGGACCTGATATGCAGTGTAGCCTATTCGTATGTGTACAAGTTGCAGTGTCCAGTCGATCAGTCCTAGTGAAATAGAGGAGTACACGAGAGAGGAATAAGCAGACCTGATTTTCGAATACGGATGAGCCAATGGGAACAGTAGACAAGCTCACAGATTGTATCGGGCCGAGTACCCACATAGGAGACATCCGGCCCATACCATCTTTCCACGACTGTTCCAAAAGTTAAGGGAAGGAGGGCACGTGGTGCCAAATTACAATTCCATTTCCACACAACTATTTTTGCTTATAACTTTCGACTCAGTAATTTCCAGACCATGGTTCCTTATCTCAAATTGATACATGTGCCCTTCGCCATCATCCCTGAAAGTTTGTAACACCACCTCGGAAACACTCTGTATTTCAACTAGACTGTGACTATGAATTAAGTCTTTGTAGATTTTTTGACATGTTCCATATTCTGTGCATACTTCCACTCGATAATGCATTTTCGATAATTTTTTTGTAGTTGTATTGCATTTCTGGTGGTGTGGAAGAGAAGACTTGATGGCCTTAACTCCACCAGAATAAATAAATAAATAAATAAATAAATAAGTATTCTAGCTGTGAAGCGATGTACGAATACAATGGAATGTAAATAAATACAATACAATACACTAACTAAATTGAGGATATTCTATTGTACATAAAAAATAACATGAAAAAATGGAAATAATATTGATAATGTAGTCCATTGTCATCTATGGTAGACTAAACACGGGTTTCTCAGCGATGCCTGAAGGAATTGCCCTAACCATGCAGAACCAGTTAATATCCGTAGAACAAGGAAGTATATGAACCTACTGAAGTACATCCTAACGAGTTGCTCCCACTTAACCCCAACCAAGTAATAATAGCAAGCATGTAATGTACTGGCGAAACTCTTCCGCGACTAATCTTACCGTAGCTGTAGCGTAGAATCTTCATGCGTCTCTGCACATCAACTGAGTGTATCCACCACAAAGAATCTAACCAAGATTTATTTTTATTATTTTGATTTATTGAAGCGTGTAATGTATGTGAGAGTCCAGTGTTGCAGTTAGATACAGTACTCTGTTATTACGCATTTTGATTTTAAGTCGACCTTTTACAGGATACATCTTAGTTAATTTCGCTGAATACAATAACGTTCGGTACAATACCATCACAGAAGTAGGCGGGGTTCTAGAAGAAATATAATGAAAAGAATTCATTGAAGCAGCAAACAAAAGATGAAATTAGAAATATTCTCGCATTTTCTTCCTTGATAAAAGAAACAGTTGTCTCTTTCCACTTCATTTTCTCAAAGGAACATAAAAGACGCAATGTTGCCAACATTCCACGGAAAAGATATTGTATTGAGATTGTGTTAGGTTCTGATTGCGTTAAAAGTCATTTATAAAATGGGAAGGGGTAGAAACCAATGACAATATTTAAGTCGAAATTTTAGACAATATAACAAGGGCTCATGAAAATGTACAGTAGTGGCAAAAAAACCGGACCGACCCTTGTAGCTGATTTCAGAGCCTTGTTCACTCCAGAGCACGATAGACTGGTAACTAAGACTTTCGTGGTTCGAATCCTGCCTGGGAAGGAAACTTTTTTTTTGTTCCTTATTCAAATTTATTCCCAATACTTTTCGATTGCTGGTAAAGTTCATGTTCTGGGAATAATACGTTAATTAGGTAGTAAAATATCGCTGCAATCGAAAAGTATTGGGAATAAATTTGAATGAGGAACAAAAAAAGTTTCCTTCCCAGGCAGGATTCGAACCACGAAAGTCTTAGTTACCAGTCTATCGTGCTCTGGAGTGAACAAGGCTCTGAAATCAGCTACAAGGGTCGGTCCGGTTTTTCTTTTGCCACTACTGTACAGTCAAATGTTGCTTTAACGAATTCGTCAGTACAACGAAAAAAATTGTATTCCCCTTCCTTACCTGATAAGGTTCCATGTTAAATTATTTAAATTGTACGTACGTCAATATAACGAAAATTTCACTATAACGAAAATAAAAATTTCCCCTTCAAGATACATGATCATTACAACGAAGTGGTAACACTAACATATCAATTTTAGAAGCCATGGAAATGTTCACTTCAACATGGAGAAGCTTGCCTTCAACGGTTATAATTAGAGGTAGAAAGTTGGTACCAAAACTGTTAAGTTGCCTGAGTTTGGACTATATCTCTACCGAGTGAAAAATATTAGAGCGTCTCTCGGTGTCAGTGAAGCAGAACGACAAACATGTTCAACCTAACCAAACATGTGCTGCAGTCGTCCACAGCCTTAGAACAAGAAAATAATATACTTACTTACAAATGGCTTTTAAGGAACCCGCAGGTTCATTGCCGTCCTCACATAAGTCCGCCATTGGTCCCTATCCTGAGCAAGATTAATCCATTCTCTATAATCATATCCCACCTCCCTCAAATCCATTTTAATATTATCCTCGCATCTACGTCTCGGTCTCCCCAAAGGTCTTTTTCCCTCCGGCCTCCCAACTAACGCTATATATGCATTTCTGGATTCACCCATACGTGCTACATGTCCTGCCCATCTCAAACGTCTGGATTTAATGTTCCTAATTATGTCAGGTGAAGAATACAATGCGTGCAGTTCTGTGTTGTGTAACTTTCTCCATTCTCCTGTAACTTCATCCCTATTAGCCCCACATATTTTCCTAAGCACCTTATTCTCAAACACCCTTAACCTATATTCCTCTCTCAAAGTGAGAGTCTAAGTTTCACAACAATAAAGAACAACCGGTAATATAACTGTTTTATAAATTCTAACTATCAGATTTTTTGACAGCAAACTGGATGACAAAAGCTTCTCAACCGAATAATAACAGGCATTTCCCATATTTATTCTGTGTTTAATTTCCTCCCGAGTATCATTTATATTTGTTACTGTTGCTCCAAGATATTTGAACTTCTCCACCTCTTCAAAAGATAAATTTCCAATTTTTATATTTCCATTTCGTACAATATTCTGGTCACGAGACATAATCACATACTTTGTCTTTTCGGGATTTACTTCCAAACCTATCTCTTTACTTGCTTCCAGTAAAATTCCCGTGTTTTCCCTAATCGTTTGTGGATTTTCTCCTAACATATTCACGTCATCCACATAGACAAGCAGCTGATGTAACCCGTTATAGGAGGATAGTTTTTGAAAATCTAAAGCAGGTTAGGTGCAAAGAAATCTCAAAGAAACTACCGACAGGAAATCTAGCATAATTCTAAACCTTGAAACGAAATAACGCATTATAAATACAATGAATTTATTACAATCCGTTTTGAAAATTACATGCCGCCACTGATGGACCTTTGGACGGGCAGAGAATATAAACAACTCTACGGGAAGTCGATCATCTCCAATAGAAGTGGAGTGAGGCTGACGTCATATTTCCCCTACTTACGAGTTCTACAGGCCTGATCTAGAAGGATCAATTGTGAAATGTTCAGTTCAGAAAAAAAATTACAGACTTAATGTATTAAGGGTGATAAAATCTTATGCTTGGCTAACTTGACAATGATAATTGTTGCTGAAACCGTCTTCTTCTTCTTCTTCTTCTTCTTCTTCTTATTATTATTATTATTATTATTATTATTATTATTATTATTATTATTATTATTATTATTATTATTAAGCAGCTTTACTAGAGTCACTTTTATTTTAAGAACTTCTTTTTGTGAATGAAGTCACGAGATAATTTTAAGAGAAGCGCTTGTGTTCGAGTGGGTCCACTGCTTCTTCAAATCTCGTTACTGTCCGGTCCGCGAGGAGCGCTATAAGCCGTGCAAAAGATGGAGGAAATTGCAGCAGTCGGAAGACGTGCCACATCCTCCCGCACGATGTTCCAGGTCAAAGACACGGGAAAACCATGGAGCCGTTTGTGCTCGCCACGTGTACGCTTCTGCTGGTGGCTACACTGAAGGAATTCCGCACTGAGCCATCCATCATTCTCCTCCCTGCGTCCCGGACACGTGTACTCCCTCCCTCAAGGTTGCCAACCTCATTGTTTAACGATGCGAACTTTTGCTGATAGATTTGTTTGGCTTTCCCTTATATATTATGTAGTACCCAAAGAAGTGTGTGCATTCAGACCCTTATTCCACTTTTACAGAATGTCACAAAGTAGCTTTTTTATCGCCGTGATATAACTTTCAACGCTTTGTTAGTGGTACAAAGATTTCATACAGCAAACATAACATGCTCGTTAAATGCCATTTGGAAGCAATAAAATGTAGTGAACTAGCTAATTAAAAATTTGTGTTGAGGTTAGTGGAGCATAGAACAGGAAATTCCCCAGTTTTCCAAATGTTACAATTACAAAGTAAATTACATCCTCATCCGAATATTGATATTTTTAATGAATTTAAATACTATTATAGTCACAATCATGCCATGGTATAAAAGAAAAATTTCACAACCTCGAGCGGGAATCGAACCTGCGACTTCCTGTACTCCGGTCAGACGCTCTACCACTGAGCTACTGAGTTCGTCTCACGCCAAAGGCTTGGAATTATCCTTTCATAATGGCGACTCTGCTATAGAGTACTGTCCATAGCGTCTGATCTAGTCAGCACTGCTTATGGGTTGAAAGAAACTTTACAATATACTTTACTATAATAGTATTTAAATTCATTAATATGTCACATCAACGGACGTGTAGTCCACACCTGTGGAGTAACGGTCAGCGCGTCTGGCTGTGAAACCAGGTGGCCTGGGTTCGAATCCCGGTCGGGGCAAGTTACCTGGTTGAGGTTTTTTCCGGGGTTTTCCCTCAACCCAATACGAGCAAATGCTGGGTAACTTTCGGTGCTGGACCCCGGACTCATTTCACCGGCATTATCACCTTCATATCATTCAGACGCTAAATAACCTAGATGTTGATACAGCGTCGTAAAATAACCCAATAATCCACACCTGTGGAGTAACGGTCAGCGCGTCTGCCGCGAACCAGGTGGCCCGGGTTCGATTCCCGGTCGGGGCAAGTTACCTGGTTGAGGTTTTTTCCGGGGTTTTCCCTCAACCCAATATGAGCAAATGCTGGGTAACTTTCGGTGCTGGACCCCGGACTCATTTCACCGGCATTATCACCTTCATCTCATTCAGACGCTAAATAACCAAAGATGTTGATAAAGCGTCGTAAAATAACCTACTGAAAAAAAAATAAAAAAAATAACCCAATAAAAAAAACGGACGTGTATACGTCACCAAACATCGTAAGATGGAGATTACATATGATATTTTTAATGTGAATTTTTCTAAATACAGAATTATTTGTTATCATATTTTCAGAATATTGTTGTTAGTTAATTTGAAGCTACTTTCACACCTTATTTCAATTTATCTTTTTTTTCTTTCTCTTTTTTTCTATTTTAATTAACTTTTTAATAAGAGTATGTTTGTTTCTTTTTCCTTTTTTATGTTTCATAAATTACTTTGTCAGTCTTAAACATTGTAATTGGGCTTTGCCTGTTATGTTCAATAATAAATAAATAAATAAATAAATAAATAAATAAATAAATAATCGGTAAGAGTACTGTCCGTCACTCAGGAGAAGACGAGCGGAAAGAATGTGAGCTTGTTGACTATCGCTGCTGATTATTATAAACATCGCTCAGATAAGCATCCCAGTAGCCAGGTTATTACTCGTGCAGGAAACATGAGTAACAATGCGTATGGAAATTAAAGCTAAGTTGAACAGAAGGAGACCTAATGTTTCCGCTTACTGCAGTACAAATATTGCACGTGTTGTACGTTATCTGTTCACATCCCTTCCTCCTCAGTCCGCTCTCGTCTTCTCCTGAGTCACCGACAGTACTGGTAAAATAAACGTTGGATTTATCTAAAACTTTTATTGTCAAGGATAATTATATTTTTAATTTGGGGGGGTAAGTGCAATTTATGCAGGGAAATTGGTTTCGCTGTTATCTGTTACAGTCTTTAATGCCTTTTAATGCTTTCTTGGAAGGCAGAAAATAGAATGCGGGCTTGAGTTACACGACTTTCAAACTCTTTCTGACATGTCCCCGAATGATGAAGAATGGATACTAGAAATTTGAAATTATCTACTGCCTTGACTGTACCTTCCAAGAAATTCAGATCTCTATCTTCTCCATCAACGACTACAGTAGGTATTCTGTCTTATTGAAATTTATATTTAGGTTCCTGAGGTATAGCAACCTTTTGCCCCAAAAATAGCACAACGAAACGCTGCTCAACAATGGTACATTCGTGCAGAGGTACCGCTATCTTGCAACTGCTGCTTATTTGTTTCGCTTGTGCGCACACGGATCACCTTGACACATGGATAATAATATCATGTAGTGGTGATACGAGTAGCTTCAGGCTTAGGTCGCTACTTCGACTTTCAACTTATTGACTTTCCTGTGTAGCCTATCATTTCATCGTTTACCCATAATTCACAGTAATCATTGCCACCGATGCAGTATAAAGGTACGGTCACACGTCGCTACTTTTGCAGCGATGCAGTACAAAAAACTGCGCAACTCTCGTACTGCGACGTGTGAACAACGGTGCAACCCGAAAAGTAGCGGCTGCCGAACCTGCTGCCCGCTACTTTTCCATGCTGCGCGCAGCTTAAAAGTAGCGACGTGTGAACAGGGTTCTCAGGGTTGCAGCCGCAGCATTTTTGATATCGGTTTTATTGAAACTTTTGCTGCGGTTGCAACCAGTGTTGCCACCCATATGTGCCAATGATACTTTTATTGTTTGGATGTATTTTCATGTTAGATGTGATGAAAATAAATTATTTGTAACAGTTATTAAATACACAACACAGTCTGAGCATATTTGCTGACGATATAATTCATTTTTTTAATTTTCTGTAGCGTAGTTTCAAACAAGAGGGTTGCCAACATTGATTACGTGAATATGCTGTTGGTTCATTTAAGTATATAGGCGTTTTTAAAAGCTTTATAGTAAAAATAATGCCAATTTCTGAATACTAGTTAGGACAGAAAAGGAAATACAGTGAAACCTCTCATTTACGGACATCGAAGGGACGTAACAATCTGTCCGCTTCTGGGAGGTGTCCTTTATTGAGAGGGAGGCTCCCCAATCTAATAGTAAATTTATAATATGCATTAGGCCTATATATCCCTTCACGCTTTAAATGAAATGTATTATTGTAGTTTAATTCTAAATACAGTCTGCTGTACTACAATAAATTTTTTGCAAATTTGAACTACAGTAGATAAGGCCGAAAAAGGAAAATATAGTACTATGCCATGCAATTTTATTCTGGGTCTACAGTTGTGCAATACTGTAATTTATAGTTTTCGAATTAAGTTTTACTTTCGGGTGCCATGTCTCTCGAAACAGAACAACTGATTGATGTGAAGAGAATAACCCTACTAACCCTATCACGTGTCGAATACAATTTCACTGTCGCAGAAATCTTGGACCCATCAGACAGGTTAAATTTTATGACTTTGTTTCTCCACCCTCTTCCAGCTAATAAGGGGTAGCCGACTATTGGTAGCCTACGAGACCTTATTGTCTTCTTTCATGTTAAGGAATTTCTGTACAGTTCTCAAAACAAAATTTTACATTTTTTTAACACATTAGGTCTTGAAACCCAAGTTCTGTCCGCAGTCAGGAGGTAAAGCAAGCTTTGGGACTGTGAAACAGCTGTTCGTGTCCGTATCTGAGTGTGTCCGTAAGTGAGAATTAAATTTATCATTATTTATATATTATTTCAGTTGGGACATAAAAATCTGTCCGTATTTGAGGAGTGTCCGCATCTTGGGGGTGTCCGTAAGGAGAGATTTCACTGTAATAGATAAGTAAGCTTTCGCATGAGTTTATTAATAATGCGAACATAACCACAAAATGTATATTGAGAAGTCAACACGGAGATGGAAACCTGCAGCATGATTGCGGCTGCAAAAGTAGCGCCTTGTGTGTGAACAGACTCGCAACCTCCAGTTGCAACTTTTGCTCCACTCCGATTGCGCAGCACGAAAAGTAGCGTGCAGCGCGCTACTTTTGGCTTACGTGTGAACACGACACGCAACTTTTGCAGATGCAGTACAAAAGTTGCGCAGCAAAAGTAGCGACATGTGACCGTACCTTAATTGTGGCATTGCTGCACTGACTCATCATTTCCCTTTCACAAATTCCTTGCGATCCCTGATGTGAAAGTTAAGTGATGCATGTAACTATAGTAATACAAATAAAACTTAAGCATGCGCTTGAGTCGGTTTACAAGACAAGAATTAAGATGGCCCAAGCGTATAGGTGTCACGGAGTTGGTCTCCCGCCCTTTTTTGGTCAGAACCGAGTTGATTTTAAGACAGTAGTAAACATTTCGATCGTATCGCAATGCCTTCTATAGAAGTAGATGGGCAGGGCTTAAGTTTCTTAAATGGAAGCCCGTGAGGAGTTGTACCTCGTGCCGTTCGTTTTATGAATAATGCAATGCATTAAAGAGTATTTGAAGCAAGGGTAGAAAACAAATGAGACACCGCCATTTTCTCACACAGAGTTTGCTTTAGGAGACGCTGGGATTCTGTCTGCTGGAGCGTTAAGTTTGCATCCTCGCCAAAAGATGAAAGATATCACAGGGCTCACTTGGTATTCATGGCCGTACAGGACAGGCATATAGGTGGATGGGACAGAAACAAATGCACGCGGTAGTGTCATAAGGGATAGTATTAGTATTTATTTAAACCATCAGGCCTTTTCTTCCCCTCTACCAGGGGATTACAACTACAATATGAAGAATGCAATTAAAATTATAATTACAATTAATATTAAATTTACAATTACAATAAAGTCAAATTATGAAAAGATTTCCTGATTAATAAAGGTTAGACAATTTATTGTAGAAGTTAAGAACTAAGAAATACAGAGACATCATTTTATTTTATTAACATTTTTAATACTAACCTGGCTATACCTTTGGATTAATGGTTGAGAACCGGAGACACCGTTTGCTACTCCTTCCACAACTGGAGTTCGATGATACTGGCGTAAAATACAAGCAAATCACTTTACTAGGTAGGCTATAGGAAGGAAGAAAAGTAGTTCATTTACGTAAACTAGGAAATATAGCGATTTTGAGTTCAATAATTTTAATTAGGTTTTTGTTTGATCAAAATACAGTACTGTATTAACAATAAGTTTTTTACTCACGAACTGAGTTATTCATGCGAACGTATTCATCATGCGGTGTATACTTTCTACATCACATTAGCGTACACTACAGAGAATGAAGTTAAATTGAAAAATAATCAAAATATGGATATTTAAACATATTTTTGAAAATGGTGACCGTTCATTTCGATACAGGCTTCAGTTCTTTTGTACATAGGCCTATTATCGCACTATAGACTATTGCATCTAATTCCAATTATCAGTTTCGTCCTTCGTAGTAGAAACTCATGTTGAAATAATTCTGCACCTACTCTATAAAAGAGTACCTTTCTTTCTTTCTTTCTTTCTTTCTTTCTTTCTTTCTTTCTTTCTTTCTTTCTTTCTTTCTTTCTTTCTTTCTTTCTTTCTCTCAGTTTAACCTCTCCCTTTTAGGTACATTTACACGACCCACGCCACCCGGGCCTTACAGGGCCGCGACCTGTCGGGAGAGGAATTAATCTATGGATCACATACATACTTTTTTGACCACACAAGGACATGGAGGGCCTCCCCGGATGAGGGATCAGCTCAATGCCAGGGCCACCTCCGATACAACACAAACATTTAAGACATTACACATCATTCACTCACACATATGAAAGGATTAAGGGAAGGATCGCCGTCCATGGCCGGACTTTCAAGAGGTAAAATCCCGGCATTTGCCTGGAAATAACTGAGGAAACCATGGAAAACCTCAGTTAGGATTGCCGGCCCCTGGGATCGAACCCCGGACCTCCCGAATGCGAGGCCACTCCTCTACCACGCCGCTAGCCCGCTCGATAAGAGTACCTTAAGTACTGTAAATTCAATCTTCACTTCTGCCCGACCCGCACAGACAAAATTACTCAGACATGCTATCTACTGTCCGTCCAAGTGGTTATGTCGCAGGATCGTAGAAAAGGGAGAAATCACGTGACAGTTAATTACTTAACGAGGCCCTTTTATTTGAGTTATTTTAAACAGTTGTATAATATTACGTAGACGTCCAATTCCTAACAGAAATTAATGTTTTCAGAAAAGAGTTAAGACAGCCCAGCCAATAGCCTTTACAGAGGGGCGAGCAGAAGCAGGTGGGGGAAATCGGGAAGCGACGTAGGCAAACGGACGGCAGTGCCTGTGCGCAATTATGATTCAATATTGACAGCTCTTTCGTCACTGGGAAACGCGAACATATTTCTGGAACGTATTATACTCACTAACTCAGTACTGTTTATTTATGCGGCCTTGGTTCTGTGTGGAGGACAGTTGGAACTTCATTAGTAGAAGGGGTGGGAGTGAATTACAGTCAAAAACTCAGGTACAATAAAAATAAAATGATGTACCTGTATATAACTTACACAGAGTGACCCATTTAACTCTTTCGCCTCCGATAGCGTTTGAAATATTTGAGATGTACACAAACCGACAAATACAAGTTAAATTGCATCGAAGGGGACATCTAGTACACGTATTGTATTTTTTATACAGTAGTGGCAGAAAAACCGGGCCGACCCTTGTAGCTGATAAAAAAAGAATCCTGTGCTGTGTATTGTGTCAAACTGTGGTAATTTTAATGTGGATAATGAAGCTAGAGGTATGTACTGCTATTTAATATAAAAATCTCAGTGACGATTTCCGGAAAGCAGTTAGTGACGTCAACTGATGAAGAAACAGGAGTGACGCGAACTGGCATTCCACAAGCTCAGCAGAACAAGACCTCAATGCAAGCGAATGGAAATAGTGGACATGAGATGGGAGCAATTCCGAAGCGGGTGAAGGAACTAAGATCTAAATCGAGGCTGACGAGAAGTAGAGTAACGCAAGTAGGAGATAGTTCAGGGAGCAGTGATGAAGGAAGGGGGAAAACAAGGTGAAAAAACAGTATGACTTAAGGAAATGGTGTGGAGGGGAAATAAATCATGAGAAAAGAAAACTAAAATCTAAAAAGTAGCAATGTGGAAAAGTGAGTAGTGAAAAGTGCAAATAATTAGAGATGTAGAGTGGGGGGAAATGTGTCATACAGGAGGGGGTTACAGTACTTTTGGTATAATGATGAGTTAGGAGTAAAACAGGGGAAGAATTGACGACAGACAAAAAAAGACTAGTGGAAGAATTGCAATAAGAAATTTTAACAAAGTAATGTCCTAATTGACTTGTACGAGAGGCGTGTAAAACGGTGAGACGGCACTGTATACTAATATTGTGAAGTGCCGTCTCACGGAAAGGTATATTGCTTAAAGACAAATATATACATTCATACATTCATTCATACATTTAATGTAAAAATACGCAGTTATCTTTGCCGAATAGAGGTAGAAATGTAATATTGATGCCAGATGAAAATAAAACTCTCAAAAGTTCTTCGTCTGTAAGTTTGAGGCACTGAATATGCGACTGAAATCAGCTACAAGGGTCGGTCCGGTTTTTTTTTTTTTTTTTTTTTTCGCACTACTGTACATGGAATACTTTTCAAGAAATTAGAGCCAACTTTTATTTTTAAATGGGAACCAACTATGTTTTGCATTACAAATGTTGCATTAGTTCTGTGTAATAACAACTAGCTACTTTACTGATTGAATGACTTTAGTCATTAGCAGACATCGGATTCTAGGGCAAATGCCTATTTTGTTTCTTTAGGAGAAAAGTAAAAATAATTATTAATATTTGTGTTTCATGGAAATTGAAAGGTATTCAAAGAGTTTTATAGTGCCCTAAAATGCCCTAAAACGGTTATTAGAGCCTAATTTGTTAATATTCGCCTAAAAATGCCTAACTCACTGTAAAGTTTCGCATTTTACTCTTACTTTTTATAATTTATACATGCATTCACTGCGAAATTTAAGGCATTTAAAAAGTGGAAAGTTTGCTTCACACCGGCCATGAAACCATTGATAAAGGAAACAAAATGTTTTGAATCTCACGACACTCGCAATAGATTTCACCGATTTTAACATGTTTGGAGGCATAAATGCCGACAAAGAACCAACCTTAGTTTTGAAGCAGGCAACAATCACAACATGTGCTGCTACCGATTCAGAGATATACTATACTATAAAAATGACTGTTTTCGGTCTGAAACCGATTAGCTGTACTGCCCTTCAGAGTGTCATAAAATCACAATTTTTGGAGAAAGAGTGTTTTTGAAATATTTATGAAAAGTCGTAAAACTGCGAATTAGTAGGGTAAACCGTTACAAAATATTTAAAAGAATGGCCCTCCTAGTGTTAACACTACCAGGAAATGCAACAATAAGTGGAACTTTGTATTTTTGTCCAATTGAATCTCAATAACAACGGTTCATTTGAATGCTCGTTAACAGTTGCTCTTTCCCTCACCTTATTTGTGTTGAGAAGTTTTGAGCGGTAGGACGTTTTCCTGTGAAGTTTAACGCGATAATGCCGAAAAATATAAGTGCAAAATCTACATTGATCCGGCAATGGCTAATAGAATATTCAGAATTCACTTATGATGGAAAAATAATATTCTGCAAGATTTGTAGCAAACAGGTATGTAACAATAGTTGAAATATATAAATTCTATTAATTTTAATGAGTAGGTCTATAATATTTATACATTGACTGAGCTATCCTGAGGTATAATTCTTTTTAAGACCACTACACTTTAACCTTTTAAATTCCGATAGTTAAAGTATTTGCAGGTCATTAAAATTTTGATTGTTCGAACCCACTAACTTTGTGATAGAAATACGGCAATACAACAATTAGGATTTTATTTTAATTCAGTTTACTTTACATTTTTAGATTTCGGTTGAAAGAAGTTTTTCTGCTTTCAAAATGATTCTCAGTGACAAAAGGCAAAGGTTAACTGTGGAGAATTTAGAAAAAATTCTGGTGGTGTACTGTGCAGATAATTATAATAAAGTCTGAGCATGGAACTGAATTTCAATAACTTAAAATGAGTAATCTTGATATCAATAATCATTATTTCATTAGTTTCAATATATTAAACTAGTGGCTTGTGCAGCAAATGCTGCTGCAAACTAAGTTCGTTAGACGTTCAAATAAAAATTTTTCAGATTTATTTTCAATGAAGAATACTTGTCTTTTTGATAGATAGTTATTTGCTTCCATAATAATGAAACATACTCCCTCTGAATGGATTTTTTTAGGCCAAATACTTTTTCTTGAACCTATCCAACTTCAGTTTTTGAGTTTCAACGCGAAAACGCAAGTATCAATGTCAGGACGATAGCAGTAGCTATTTCAGGTCATTGTGGATTGTAGGCAAAAGTTAAAAAAATGTCAGGTTTGCTGAGCTTTCGAACAATAGTATTTTCGTATAGCTGCTGCATGTAAAACTTGAAATGAGGAGCGTAAAATCGTTTTATCCTACTAAGAGATCTTGCTGAAATGATCTGGAGACTACAAAATTTTCTAGACCTCTTATTTTATCAGTAAGTAATACCTTTTTATCTTTCCTTAGGAACTGTAATTTTTGCGCTCTCTCGAGCCAATACTGAAGACAATGACACATATCAATATTTACACTACACCGACATTACTTACTTACTGGCTTTTAAGGAACCCGGAGGTTCATTGCCGCCCTCACATAAGTCCGCCATTGGTCCCTATCCTGAGCTACACCGCCATTAAGTATATGAAAAAGACCCAACCCCACTGGGTTAATAAGTATAAAAATATTTAATCTTTAATAACAATATTATTATCTTAAGTTTTGTAGTTATATATAGCAGTCACTCAGTAAATTATAGAAATGAAGATCTGAATTAAGATATTCTCTACATTTACTTACATAACCTGAAAACGTTTCACTTTCATGTCATCAATATAGCATCAATATTATGTACAATTAATGAAGAATAGACGCATCATGATATTAACTATAATAATATTTAATTTCTAATGGTAATAATGTCATCAAACCACCTCAAGTTTCGTAGATTTGAATATCCAATACAGCTGTACTCAGAAAATTATACACTGCAGAATCAGTTTTTAATAACAAATTGAATTGAGCTCTAAATATGTCAGTAATTCTGCAGGTCATGGCCTTCGTGTAATAGCCTATTGTTTATTGTAGTGTGTGTTTTGTTCTGAAATTCAATCAAGTCGGCAGTGATTCAACAAAATTAGTTCTCAAAACTGACAACAGATGGATTTTGGAAAATAGGAAAATTGACATTTCACTGAAAACTACTACTTTTCCGAAAAACTTTGGATGCCAGGCATGAAAATGAGGGGTCACTCATTAAAATCCGTTCAGCCGTTTTCCCGTAATTTCCATTACCAGTTCAAATTATATATATAGATTTGTGCAGCTCTGTTTATAAATATAATATAGTATTCTTTTTTAATGTTTAAACATACTTTTTTGTGCGTATTTTAGTGTATAACTAAAAATTTCAGTGAAAGAAATAAGTATGATACCTTGATGTGCCTAAAATGCCTATTTTCATTAAAATAGAGCCTAATTTTACAAATTTTGAGCTTATTTTAGGCGCCTAAAACTGCAATTTTTAGTGCCTAAAAATCCGATGTCTGGACTCATTAGTACAGCTAAGAATATTATATTGTAGTACCGGTACATCAAAACTCTAAAGTCCATTCTCTTCCCTTGAAATTTTCTTGCATTTCTGCGAATTCAGACTGGTCCACACACAAGAATTTGTATGAACTGTGTGAAATTTTCTTGCATTTCTGCGAATTCAGACTGGTCCACACACAAGAATTTGTATGAACTGTGTGAAATTTTCTTGCTTTTCTGCGAATTCAGACTGGTCCACACACAAGAATTTGTATGAACTGTGTGAAATTTTCTTGCATTTCTGCGAATTCAGACTGGTCCACACACAAGAATTTGTATGAACTGTGTGAAATTTTCTTGCATTTCTGCGAATTCAGACTGGTCCACACACAAGAATTTGTATGAACTGTGTGAAATTTTCTTGCATTTCTGCGAATTCAGACTGGTCCACACACAAGAATTTGTATGAACTGTGTGAAATTTTCAGTAAACAAGCAACAGTGCATTCGTAATCACAGGAATTATCCATTTTTACCGTACACTTCAAACTATTCCTGATATTCTAATTTGACATAAACTGAGTTTGCAGTGAAAGACCTGCCCTTGGGCAGAACACTGAATGAATGAAGAAAGTTATAAAATGTGAAATTTTTTTAACAAAAATAATTTTATTCCAGTTTTGTTTGCACTATGAAGTGATACTTAGCATTCATTATTCATAGGTATTCTCTGAAAATAAGGAGATCGAACAATTAAAAATATCTTATAATATGAAACATTTTACATCAACCAATGAAAAATGTCATAAAATGGTTAATAGCTATGAAGCTGTTGCACTTAAAACAGTTTAAATTGGTTATTTAACGGTGCTGTATCAACTACGAGATTATTTAACGTCGATGAGATTGGTGTTGGCGAGGTGGTATTTGGCGAGATGAGTCCGAGGAGTCGCCCTAGATCACCTGGCATTCACCTTACGGTTGGGGAAAACCTCGGAAAAAACCCAACCAGTTAATCAACCCAAGCGGGATCGAACCCGCGCCCGAGCGTAACTTCAGATCGGCAGGCAAGCACCTTAACAGACTGAACCACGCCGGTGGCTGGAAAAGAAAGTTTATTTGGGTATGTGCATTACTAATAGCACGACAGTTTTAATTTCAGGCAAAAGATATTGTGGATGTTGAAATATCCACCTCTGACTAGCCTTAATGGAATATTGCAGAAATTAGGAGTGGCTTAAGAACTCATCGCTAATATTTTTTGTCAAAAGACATTTTTTGGTTTCCAGTCGTGCTTTGAAGTTTAATGTCTTAACTACTTGCAGGTTGAAAACTACAGAAAACTTTTAAACGTTGGGTATTGTCTCACGCAACACAAAATTATTTCTAAACACAATCACCTTGAAAGCCTAAGGTCTTACATGATATTGTTCTTGTTCTTTGGTATGTATTGTACCACCTCAGAATCGTCTTGTCAGTAGGTGCCGCATGTTGAAACTTCCGTCTGAAGTCACGCTGAACTCTCACTACACTCCGTGTACTATGGTATTCCAATATACACCAACTACGTTCTTGTGAGTTCGGCATAACTCTCATAAATGTTGAAGAATTCACACTGAGTTGAAACGTAAACTCACACCAATTAACACAATTTGCTTTATCCAACAATTCCACAATGGCAAGCGAAAGAGCGGTAAAAGAGTGTTTTTTATGATGTCATCTATTGTTTTCCGCCAACAATTACAATTCCCTTGAAATTCTTTGAGTCCTTCTTTCTAATGGCACCAATATGAATTTCGTAATACGCTGTTACAAAATTATAACAGTTTATAATCACGGAATGTTTCTGTGGACACACTGTATAATTCCGACTCAAATTTTCAGTATTGAAAGCAGACACTACCTCAGATTGTTGCACCATGTTCTTGGCTAACAGCGATAATTTTTAGTGAGCCTACACAGGACTGGCATCACAGAAAGCAAGAAGTTGGGCAGTCATTGTGGCGTATTCTCGCGCATATCTTCTCCCCTCTAATTCAAGCCGATCTCCTGTACCATTTCCTTCGGGATGTCTGCCGTGCCAATTTCCGCGTTGAAAGTGTGTTGCCAAGTATTTCTGGAGCTTGTAATATTAGGAAAGGACTGTCATTGTACTTTTAATTAAAGAGAGGGTTCATTTTATTCAGAACGATTCACTGTCAGTGCGGGATAATCATGTTAGGTCGTTTACGACAGAAAGTTCTACGACTAGCTACGAAAATACGGGCTACAGTGTCTCTGCACCTACAGTTCTTTTTTTTTTAGACTTTCATTTATTTAACACATATACCGTCATTTTCCATAACTATGGTCCTAGAACACAACTATGGTCCACGATACAACCATTCAAATTTTGTACTCCATAACGTAGTACCTCGTTTGTCTATATTTTTACTGTAGGGGAGAGTCGGGTAGTATCGGACATCGGGTAATATCGGACAGTGAGTTTCTTTCATCTACCACACGATGATAGTACCTGATTGACATGGTTACGTTTCTGTGATGTCGCATAGAGAAACGTGACCATGTCATTCAGGTACTACTATATGGTGGTAGATGAAAGAAACGCACTGTCCGATACTACCCGATGTCCGATACTACCCGACTCTCCCCTACTGTAGTTTGAAATCAAGTCACGGCAGCTATCTACGAACGGTCTATGTTATTTCTACAATGTTTTTTGAATGGTTGTATCTTGGACCACAGTTATGGGAAATTACGGTACTAAATAAAGGTTTGACTCTGTATACAGGAGGAACCGTAAGTAATGGCAATTCTGGTGGGTGATTCCTGTAGTAAAGGGCAACAAAAAAGTAAAATACCATTTTGCTATATTTTCAATAATTTTCCAGAAAAACGTGTATTTTAAAATACGTGAATTATGAGATTGTGCAACGCTGTAATCAGTAGGGAGGGAGTGTACATAAGGTTGTGTTATCCTTCAACTGGCATGTTCTAAATAGAGAAGTGTTTGTTTTTAAATTCTTAGGAAAAAAATGTAAATTATATACCGATTAGTCTTTGTGTTTAAATTGTGTTAGAGAACGGAGAATGGACGCTATTCCGTTTACGTTGAACAAAATCTTGAAAAATTTAAAATAAACTCTACAAATTAATTTTAATTAAATGTTGTGACAACACAGACATTAAGATACGCTTATTTCAAAATACATTTAAGAAACATTTTTACACTCCCATTTCAATTGAATATTCTATAGAACGAGCCACCGGCGTGGCTCAGTCGGTTAAGGCTCTTGCCTGCCGGTCTGAAGTTGCGCTCGGGTGCGGGTTCGATCCCCGCTTGGGCTGATTACCTGGTTGGGTTTTTTCTGAGGTTTTCCCCAATCGTAAGGTGAATACCAGGTAATCTATGACGAATCCTCAGCTTCATCTCGCCAAAATACCATCACGCTATTACCAATCTCATCGACGCTAAATAACCTCGTAGTTGATACAGCGTCGTTAAATAACCAACTAAAAAAAAATATTGTATAGAACGAAAACAATAATGGTTCTTATTTCACGTTATAAAAACAAAATTTTAATACATGTAAAACTCTACAGTCAAAAATAAGAATACGATATGCTTTTTTACGTTAAACAAAATTAAAAGTATGAAAAATCTTCCTTCTCCATCTCTCTGCAGTGGTGGGTTCTATTATGTGTAGGTGCTACAATTAATATAGGTTGAAAACAGGAATATGACTAGTTCTGATTCCTGGAAAGAAAGGACATTAAATATTACAATGCAATAATAATAATAATAATAATAATAATAATAATAATAATAATAATAATAATAACTATTATTATAATTATAATAATAATAAACCGTGGCGCTACAGCCCACGAAGGGCCAAGACCGACCAGCCGGCTGCTGGTCTCACGGCCACATGCCGAAGCAGAGGTGGACGATCATCCAACCAGAATGGAGGTATCGTGTGGTTAGCACGATGGGCCCCGCAGCCGTTATTGTTGGTTTGCGTAACCGGATTTCGCTACCTATCGTAGCTCCCCACGTGCATCACGATGCTGGGGGGGCACCGGTCCCATACACTGGCCGAAATTTCATGAGAAAATTTCTTCCCCCATGAGGACTCGAACCAGCGCGCATTCCATAACGCGAGTCCTAGGCAGGAAGCCTTAGACCACGACGCCACGGCGCGGGACATACAATTAAAATGCACAATAGAAATAATACACAATAATTACATTAATAATAATACATAAAATAACCTAATTAATAAGCGAACCTAATTTTCTATTATAGCCGACATATGTAGGGCCTATTGATATTGACAACCTTTCACTTCACTCTCATCTCACTGCACTGGCACTATGACACATTTCACTGACACTATATAACTAATTTCACTGACACTATAGAACACACTATAAATTATCACTGATTGCAACTATTCACTGCCATTGTAAACCATAACTTCACTGACTCACCACGCTTCACTGATACCACAGCTCGAATAAGACAAACAATTACACCCTTATTCATACTTATAAACAGAACTACATTAATCTGAACATTTGTACTCTAAGATCCTCTTACAAGTTATTTTAAAATAAGTTACAATTCAATCCAAGGGAATGACTCGTCAGGCTAAGTAAATACTTGTCACCCTAAATAATGTAACGTCTCTTTTTTTAATTCACACTTTATACACAACTTTTTAATTTATTTTTAAATCTCCTTAAGGAAGGACAGCCCTCAAAGACCGCTGCAGGTAGGTCATTCCAATCATTTATAGTTCGATTTAAAAATGAGAATTTACCTACATCCGTTTTCTGTTTCCTACATTTGATTTTAAACTCATGATCGTTCCTACCAAAGTACGTTGGCTTCTCTAACCGAGCTGTGGACTTGTAATATGGTACCGGGGATGAGGAGAGCGTGAATTTCCATCAGAATTTGGTACTACGTTTTAGAAGCAGACGAATAATGTCATAATCAAAATTATTGTCTAATTTTATGATGGTGTTATTGAATACAGAACACGTGTTTGAAGTGGCATACGCCAACCAGTTTTATAGCACTTCCCTTTCACCACCCCCTGCTTCCGCGCCCCTCGCTCTCAAGGACAAGGCCACTGGGTCTCTTCAATAACCTCTCGCCCCGCGGCAAGGTACTTGCGTCAAGGAGATCAACAGTTGGTGGTACATGGTACATATAGCCGTGTGGGCGTGCGTGTGCGTAGGTCTTGCAACCTCGTGGAACTGCAGCTTGCATCATATCGGATTCATTCACATCTCGTTAGATGATAATCACTAATACAGCAAACCGGTTGCTTTTGCACAACATGTGTCCTTGCTCTCAAATTCTCGCCGAATCGACGTCGTCTAATCAGCGAATAGAGATTAAAAAAAAATGGACACTCCGCGTCGGTACCTTTGATGTAGACGGACTGATTTCAATGACCTTCAAGCCAGCTAAAGCGTGAGATTCTGCTTTCTCCCTAGAGTTGGCGCTGACATCATCACACCAGCTAGCAGTCGACACAGCGGAAATATAACACATATAATTAATACATCTAGATACATTATGTAGTCCACACCTGTGGAGTAACGGTTAGCACGTCTGGCCGCGAAACCAGATGGCCCGGGTTCGATTCCCGGTTGGGGCAAGTTACCTGGTTGAGGTTTTTTCAACCCAATACGAGCAAATGCTGGGTAACTTTCGGTGCTGGACCCCGGACTCATTTCACCGGCATTATCACCTTCATTTCATTCAGACGCTAAATAACCTAGATGTTGATAAAGCGTCGTAAAATAACCCAATAAAATAAAAATAAATACATTATGTACTCAAATAAAATAAATTGGATCCATAAAATAGTAAATCCGTCATTAACTTTATAATGAGAGTTGAGACGTTGACCCCAACAACAATTAAAATATGTAATGATTTCATAGCACTGGGTAAAAAAAAACTCTTACGAGAAGAAAAACCATATTACTTACTTACAAATGGCTTTTAAGGAACCCGAAGGTTCATTGCCGCCCTCACATAAGCCCGCCAGCGGTCCCTATCCTGTGCAAGATTAATCCAAAACCATAATTATAAAACCAATTATAAAACCATATACCTATATTATATTATATACAAATATTAAACGAATTCGATACTTAATTTTATAATGTATTATATTATTTTATAATATAATGTATTATATCTGAAATATAAAATATTATTATAACTAGTTTGTCACTGAGAAATAAGGAAAAGCTGTTAACTTGAATTTAATTGAAGCAAAGCGTTACTGGATTATGCAATAAGGTAGGCGATGTTTGGATCCTGTATCTCAACTCTATTCTCAATTATTATCTTAGCATATGCTCGATTACACTACCTCTAGCGCTTGAAAGTGGAACTAACCGCTGGCGCACAGAGAAACAAAACACAGGAAAATTCGCTCAGTGTCCATTCTTTATAATCTCTATTCGCTGGTCCAATCATACCTGTCAGATGATCAATCTCAGCACCATTTTGAGTCAAAATTTTTGACTCTAGCTTAAAGTGAAATGCTTTGAATTCTTTATCCACTTACATCACTGTCGTAGCCAGAACCAGGTGTATTTGCTGAAAATGTTACAAGTTTTTTCATGAACATGTATAAATAGGGATGAAAGTTCTGAAAGTTCGGACACCGAACTTATGACGTTAATCCTGGACTGCATATCACTTTTTCGACAGCTTTGGTTCTATACCTGAGGTTACTAATCACTCCAGATATTCTCTTGGGCCTATTTTTACAGTGACTTTTATTTTGTATTATATTCTTTATGGATATATTATGCAAAGATTTTTGGATTATGAAAAAGTAAATTTCAATATGAAAAGACAAATTAGCTTTATAAAATTACAGAATTTCTGATCTTAATAACTATAATGAAAATGTCAATGCTTGAAAATTGCTTATAACTAATCAATTATAAAACTATCAATTATAAAACCATGTTGTCCTTATTTGAACTGTTGTATCAGTGACGCGTGGCGAGTCAGTGAAGTTATGGTTTTACAGTGCAGTGAATAGTTCCGATCAGTGATAATTTATAGTGTCAATGAAATGTGTTCTATAGTGTCAGTGAAAGGGCGGGACATGTAGCACGTATGGGCGAATCCAGAAATGCATATAGAGTGTTAGTTGGGAGGCCGGAGGGAAAAATACCTTTGGGGAGGCCGAGACGTAGATGGGAAGATAATATTAAAATGGATTTGAGGGAGGTGGGATATGATGATAGAGACTGGATTAATCTTGCACAGGATAGGGACCATTGGCGGTCTTATGTGAGGGCGGCAATGAACCTCTGGGTTCCTTAAAAGCCAGTAAGTAAGTAAGTGTCAGTGAAATGTGTCATAGTACCAGTACAGTGAGTGAGATGAGAGTAAAGTGAAAGATTATTATCAGTACCAATGTGAAACTTATGCAGGGCCGTGTGTGTGTGTGTGCGTGTGCGTGTGTGTGTGTGTGTGTGCGTGTGTGTGTGTGTGTGTGTGTGTGTGTGTGTGTGTGTGTGTGTGTGTGTGTGTGTGTGTGTGTGTGTGTGTGTGTGTGTGTGTAAAATTAGGTTCACTTATTGATTAGGCCATTTTATGTATTATTATTAACTGTAACTATTGTGTATAATTGTATTGTGTATTGTAATTTTATTATGTATTGTTTATATTGTTTGTACCAGTGCCACCACGTGCTTGCCCGCTTGCAGTGTAAATAAATACATACAATTATTTTTATATTTAAAACATAGAGATTGCTACTAACACAGTTATTGTCCACACATGAATTTAAAAAATTTATAACAAATGGTTGGGATATATAATAATATATTACAGTTTGCTTACAAATTTTAATTTGAATTTTTGGAAGCGACATGTTTCTAACAATATTGCATAATTTGGAAATCTTGGTATTATTTTGAGGCTTGCAGGATAAGAACACTTTTATTTTGCACGTTCAACGCAGATATCTCTTCTGTGTTCTGAGCATTTCAGTCTGTTGCACTTCACACAAGATAATTTTGTTTTCCTGTCTTTAGCTCAGGGACATAAAACAAATCTAGCTTGTTCCATTTGTTTCAATCATGCCTCGATACGTGCACCAGAGTTTATATCATCACCTCTTACAGCCATCACTAACACAATGACAAGAATCGGCTATAAAAACTTCCAAACGTGCCTGTATATCTGAGGTTACACCCCACGAAGCTCGTGAAATGTGTGTACTGCTTTGAAACTCATAGCCTACTGAGGTGTGGAAACTACTCTAAGTACTAATGAATACCTGTGATATGAGAGCTGTTGAAAGCCATCCAAAGATATGGCAACAAAATACAAGTTTTTGTGGGGTGACACGTCAGTTTAGATATTGAAGGAGAAGTCTAAAACCAGGCTTAATTGCATTTTAGATTTCACCTCCCACCCCCAGCTTTCCCCATTTTGAAATTTCTAATGACACGCCTATATTTTTATACTTAAATATGAAAGTGTTCAATTGTTTATACGCCTCATTCATTTGTTTTTGCATCTCTTGTTTTCTATCGTCGTCTGGCAACCTGGATTGTTGTTATTGTTGATTACAGCTGAAGAGAATAAAGCTACAAAAACTTATTGAGCATTTCATGTAATAGTTGTGTTTGTGTATTAAATTACTTTAAATGGTGTATACCCTTCAAGAGAGAACATAAATTATCCTTATTGATTAAATTTAGGAAATTACACAAAATAAGCTGTGTTTTCATTCTACAATCAACTAATAATAACAAAAATACAGGTTGTCAGGCGACTATAGAAAACAAAAGATGCGAAAACGAATAAGATGTATAAACAATTGAATGCTCTTTCATATTCAAGTATAAAAATATAGAGGTGCCATTTGAAATTTCAAAGTGGGGGTGGCTGGGGGGGGGTTGGGGGTGAAATCTAAAATGCACTTTAAGCCTCGTGTCAGACTTCCTCCTCAATATCTAAATTGACGTGTTTTTTGTTTAAATTGAATTCAATTTAAATAATTAGTTATTTAGACTGGAAAGTTTTGAAATGAAAACTCTGTATATCAATTGCTGATACTTACATGCTAGATTATATAATAAACAAACAGAGAGGAATGGAGTTAGAGTGAATTATGATGGCAGGCAGAATAATAAAATTATCTCATGCCTCCATGTTAATTATAGTATCAGTGCACTTATTAGAACCAGGCACCTAGTTGCTCAAACAGTCCTGTGAACTATTTTATAGCAGTTTATTTATTTCCTCTGTTAAATATTAACGTTTTGTTAAGATTGAGAATAATGTAGCAAACTAATCGACAGTTAATTACTGTAAATATAGGCTACTGTATGTCTGTATGTCCACACGTGAAGAGATTCCTGATAATCTCTTAATCAGGTTTGATTTACTTAAGTATGAATCATAATAATGCCTGTCAAGGACATCATATCTTCGTTAGTTACGATAGCATCACCGGCTTGGTGGACACGTGGCAAGAGGTTATGTTCAGTCTTTCATGTTCAAACAGAGTTATAAATTGTATAACATGGAAGACTCGTGGGATATTATATAATAGAACTAGTTTGTTGTGCTTTGTGACCTACTGCAAAATATTCCAGCTTTAAATAGTTGAAGGTTTGGAGGAAATGTTTTACAGTCGAGGCATTTGTTAACAGGCTGAATAATGCGTTGTTTCACGAACTACAGGAAAAGTGTGTCACAATTTCCGTGTTAAAAGTGTAATAAATCGATATATAACTTGTATTGTGGAAACACGTGTCGCCCGACCTTGTACTCCTGCCAAGTTTCTGTAGTGGTTTCTGTGCGTTTATTTCTTTTCGTAGAAGATTGTGAGTTACATTTTTCTCCCAAGCAATTGTCTGTATATAACACTCGTAACTGCGAAGTGATTGTCACGGGTCCTGAAATTCAGTCTCCATCATTTTTCCGCATTATGAAAGAATATTTTACAAATTATTAATTACGTTCTTATTTTTCTTGTTTCACTGTTGGAGCACATTCTTACTCGGACTGGATAACAGTTGAAGATTCCAAAGTAGGAGTAAATGAAATAGATTAATCAGTTGTAGTGTCAAACCTCATTACAACGATTTTCAAAAGATTTGATCAAATATTATATCAGTCTCATGGCCGGTTTGTTCAGATGTTGTTAGAACATTTAACGAATGTTAAACTGTAAACGGTTTATTAAATATAGTTTTTTCATGTCTTCAACACTAGTTTGGCTGAACATATTGTTAAATGTTTGTTAACTTTAAATGTAGGATTTTAGGCAGTTAACTCATTTTGACAGATAGTTAAATATAGCAGATGACACCACAGGTGTTCAAACAGAAGTTTTGAAAATAATGTTTATGTCCCTCTTTAAGGAATGTTTCGTGAATGACTGATAATATAACATTTAAAAGACACTTTGGAAAGCTAATATAGGGAAGATAATCTTCAAAACTGAACTGATTATCATATTGGCTGTTTATTTTGATACTGAGCTATTATATATTGAATATTTAGAAAATGTGGGATCTCAACATGGCAAGCTAACTAGGAATGATTTATACTGGGTGTTCAGTTCAAAATGTGTCTTGGCTCGCTGTATGCCTTCATGTGGCTAGCTGATGAGCCTAGAGAATTCAATCTTCCTACACTTCCGCAGCTCAGGTGTATAATCTAAGAGGCAGAGAAGTTGGCTAGCAAGTACGGCGTTCATTCTGAAGAGTACGTGCCGATACGTACGGTAACGCCAGTAGTGGCAGGAATGTGAACTGTTTGGAAATACGTACTGTCGGGATATGGGGAGAGGGTTAAGACGATTACTTACGTATTTGTTTACATTAACTTCGACGGTCAACATGGACACGGAGCATTTGATTTGTGTTGTGGAATGTTACCGTACGCAACCGATGATAACAAATACCCTGCGTACGACTTGCCGGCGCAAAACACAGTTCGAAAGAGGTTATGGTAGCACACAGACCGTACAGACCGCCATCTGTTGCTACGACGTTCAAGTTATACCGTACACGTTCTCAAGTTCAGATTGAAGAACGCCTTAAATAATAGGCAACTTCTCTAACATTTAAGCTGAAACTCGCTTCAAATCGGTGACCCAACAACAGTGACGTCATGACACACTTTGAAATGAACACCCAGTATACTATGTATGATACTCAATTGATGACAATATAGATTTTCAAAACAAGTAGGCCTAAAATTTTTACAAGAAATGTAAACCTAGACTTGAATATCCTACAAACAGAAACAGACCACTTACTCCAATTCAGCATCTACTGTTTACTCTTGATTCTATGATACTAGCTCTTTTCAACTAACTATAGCCAATGTTAATGGTGTTTCAGAATACACAGTGAGTATTGTATTGAAAAGATTTCAGCAAAAATGAGAAGTTATATGTTAACATTAGTACTATAACCTTACTTTATGATATTATTATTTTTCAATAGTAAGTCTCCTACAACTTTCATTTGTCTTCTTTATCGATCATGGCCTACTGTATCAGGTTATGATTTTATACGCGTTTCATGACTTACTCTACAATACAGAATTTAAAGAATAATATCATCCAATAAAAAATTGCTTTACATGTGCAAAATCATTACCAACTGCTATTGAGTGGTTAAAATAGTGTTAACGACTGTTATAGTTAAGTGTTGGTTGTTTTAAACAAAATGATGTTGAAGAAATGGAAAATAGATTAACAAAACGTTAAAAATAAACAGGCTGTTAATTTAATACTAGTTGAGTCAAATTAAACATTCGTTGGAGAAACTGGCCATCAGTGTTATATTCTGGAGCTTCGATACTCCACGAAGTTTTCATGCGTAAAGTTGCTTGGACACGATCAGATTTTCGTCAATGTCATCAAAACAAACAAAATTCTCGGCCAAAAGTGAGTCGGGTCTTCAAAAAGTTTTAGGAATCACTGCTCTAATCCAGCGATTCCCAACCGGTGTGTCGTGCAGCCACTTGGAGTGTGTCGCGAAATTTTGGAATTGAAAAATAAATTTTACGTCATCCAGAAAGTCTCTTTGCGACGCCTTTTTTATTTACATTACAACGAAGTCTTTGATATGGTACATTTTATTTCGAGACAGACTTTACCAATGAAACGTGAACACCTGCAACAATGCTTAGTATTATCGCCTCGCTCTCATGGTTAACATGTCGGCATCATACAATAACGTGCGGTGTGCTTTTAAAACATAATTTTGCCGACCGATTGTTGCTCTGTAGGCTTCACTCTAAGCGTCACGTTGTCACGTCTACTTCCTCGATAAGAATAAGCATTAGTTTGTTATATTGTTAAATGGCTATTATTATTATTATTATTATTATTATTATTATTATTATTATTATTATTTCATATACGAGTACGTTGACATTCTTAACTCTTAATAATAACTCTTTAATAATCATTTTTAATCACACACCTTAATGTTCGTCCTCAGCACAAGACATTGCAACCTCGGTTTTAGTTCACAAGTACTGTAGGTGTCATTTAATAATGGAAGAAGCTTATTGGTTGCAATATTGAAATTGAGGCGAGTGATTGGAGCGGCGACGTAAGAAATTGAAAACAATAATGCCGAATGTTATAGTAGTCTCGTTTAAATATTAGGCAGCGGCATTCCTTTTAAGATTTGTAGGTCTTTATTGCATGCACTGATAATAAAATGAAAATGCGACGTTGTCACGTCTTGTTTGTTGCTGCTATATATTAATATAACATGGAACAAGGCACACTGCTAAAATTTGCAACTCTGGTTTATATATACACTCCGCGTGGAGTATTAGAGCGGCTTTCAAAAGACTTGACGACAATGGTGAGCGCGACATAATTAAAATTATTTAAACTACAAAGCTTCCGCCCATACACTCCGCGTGGAGTATTAGAGCGGCCTTCAAAAGACTTGACGACAATGGACAGCGCGACATAATTAAAAATTATTGAAACTACAAAGCTTCCGTCCTCTTTGACACCGCTAGTCTACTAATTGAACGTGACTACTTTATGCACGAGGCCGCTCAAACACCTGCCGAATGTTAACCATGAAAGCGTGGCGATAATAATTCGTTTATTCTTCCCACTTAGTAATAAACACAGAGTTTAGAATCGTCACAACATATTGGTCAGTTTCAGTGTGTGAGCGGGTGACAGTGCGACTATTTTATCAAAAGTGGTTTATTTCGATTTGATCATGGACAAATTTTTAATTCTAAAAAGACAATCTGAATCAAGTTCTGGGTTAGATAATAGCAGTGCTAACTGAAATAATGTGCGCCAAAGTTCCCTTCAGGGCTTGCAAAAAGCACTGCAATTCGTAAATATAGTGATGAATATTTGCAATATGGCGGAGATGAATATAAACAAAATCCCGAGTGTCTTATATGCGGCAATGTTTTGTCAAATCAGTCGACGGTCCCAAATAAACTAAAAATACATTTAGAACTGCCGTTGTCAAAGTCATACTTGTGTGACTCAGCATTTTCTACCATGAAAATTGTGAAGTCTAAACAAAGGAATAGACTACTGTATCTTGAAGAAGGCCACGACACGTACAGAGAAACTTTATGTAACCCACCAAGCTCAGACCTCACATTAATTTAAATAGGTCAGTTTTCAAAAACGATAATCCAAGTCTTTTACCGGACATCTAGTATAGGTAAGTTAGGATTTTTTTTTATAATGCCACTCAAGTTGCTGCTTGTTTTTTTTTTTTTAATAATTTTCGATTGCGTATTTACATCGACCTATCTACAACACTGGATGTCCAACCTATATACAGAGTGTTTCCGAGATGGTGTTACAAACTTTCAGGGATGATGACGAAGGGCCCATGTATCAATTGGAGATAAGGAGGTAAGTTAGGATTTTTTTTATAATGCCACACAAGTTGCTGCTTGTTGTTTTTTTTTTTAATAATTTTCGATTGCGTATTAACATCGACCTATCTACAACACTGGATGTCCGACCTATATACAGAGTGTTTCCGAGATAGTGTTACAAACTTTCAGGGATGATGACGAAGGGCCCATGTATCAATTTGAGATAAGGAACCATGGTCCGGAAATGACTGAGTCGAAAGTCATAAGCAAAAATAGTTGTGTGGAAATGGAATTGTAATTTGGCACCACGTGCCCTCCTTCCCTTAACCTTTGGAACAGTCGTGGAAAGATGATATGGGCCGGATGTCTCCTACGTGGGTACTTGTACCGATACAATCTGTGAGCTTGTCTGCTGTTCCCATTGGCTCATCCGTATTCGAAAATCATGTCTGCTTATTCCGCTCTCGTGTACTCCTCCATTTCACTAGGACTGATCGACTGGACACTGCAACTTGTACACATATACTGCTGTCTACAGACATGTACAATATATCAGGACCGACCATGTCCGTTACACATTACGCAATCTGCATTGCTTTAGTGTAGTTTCCTGTCCCCATCCCTCAGACAGCGCACTGAATGGAATACTGTAAGTAGACAACATAAACAACGTCAGATGAATACAGTATGTGTAAGATGTACAGATAAATACACATAATAAGGTGTACAGAGAAATAAAATTATTTAATTTCCACACAACTATTTTTGCTTGTAAATTTCGACTCGGTCATTTCCGGACCAGGGTTCCTCATCTCAAATTGATACACGTGCCCTTCCCCGTCATCCCTGAAAGTTTGTAACACCACCTCGGAAATACCCTGCAGAAGTTAGCAGTGCTTTTTTTTTCTGGCGGAACGCCCTGGAACAGCGTTCCAGCATCTTTTTGTTGCATTTTCGCCATACAACTGAAATATGCGAATAATTATGTTTTTAATATAATTTTTCTTTGAATTCTGCTTAGACATTGAAAATCTTAGTTGGACGGAAAGGAGGTCAAAAACGATAAAATTCCCCTGCAGTGAACAGTAACCCCTATCTGCTATAAAATATTCTACAGTGAGTTCCACCACCTTTTTCTCCAGAAGAAAAGCACTGATTGTTATTATTATATTGTTATTAATAAAAACAAATAAGTGTGTCGCGATATCGCGGGCGTTCAGTAAAATGTGTCGTCAGTCAAAAAAGTTTGGGAACCACTGCATCTAAAGCCTGTGTGATGTATCTTGTCTCACTGTGAAAAGAGAAAGAAAGGAGATATGTCTTACCGCGTCTGTGTTGTTATTGCGATGGGGGGAGTGAAGCGATACCAGTGGCGGAAGGGACTAGTTGATACATTCTGTAGCGCAAAATAAAGTAACAAAATATCTCTCTTCGTACTGTGTAGTTCCGTCAGTGAGCTTGTCTTTCAAGAAACTCAGTTCCGGTAGCATGTACAATAACAAGATTTTGAAAGGAATCCTGAAAATTTACAACCCTCCTATAATCTCCACCCTCATTTGAAGAGACTTGGTTTTATTGCTACTGAGACAAGATAAACTTTACCAGGTATAATCAATGTAATTTGAAAATATTACGATGCCGAAAATCACAAAAAAACATGGCATCCTGGCCGAAAGGAGTTTTTAAGAGTTAACTCAAATGAATTAAATCTACTCTTGTTACTTTAATAATTTTCTTTTGTGCTCTTCTTATAATGACTAAGTTAAGTTAGGATAATCCAGGTTTTAGATATTACCCATTAATGTTTTACGTACGGTTGTCATCCTTGCGGTAATGTTGTAGCAGAGTGAAGCTATTTCGAATCTCAATTGCCTTAAGGAACAAGTTATATAACGAACATTTCTCTTAATTGGAATTCTGCAGGGACCTCGCTCACTTTTTCATCACTATGTGATTGCAATATTAAAATATCTCCGTAATATGCAGTTTCCATCCCATCGTGAGGACGAGTTACTGCTACTAATTCCTATTGAGCGGTAGTAATAACGGAGGGGTCGTTGACCTTCTATTTATTTCTCTCCTGACTTTTTATTTTATCATTAGAGATGGTATTGTCACAGTTCACAGTCACGAAGCTCAATACGTAGGGGATATGCATCCATTGATAGTTGATCCTAGTTGCTAGAATAGCTAGCAAGTTCATTAGTTCATCACAGACTCCTTCCCTAGCAGACGACAAAATACATTACACTTTCGTTATCGTGTTCTTTTGGAAAAATTAACACATTCCTTTCGTCATCGAAATATTAAATACATACATTCATTCATAGTGTTCTGCGCAAGGGAAGGTCTTTCACTGCAAACCCAGCATTCTCCAGTCTTTCCTATTTTCTGCCTTCCTCTTTGTCTCCTCATATATCTTCATGTCGTCTATTAACTGATATCTTCTTCTGCCCCGAACCCTTCTCCCGTTCACCATTCCTTCCAGTGCATCCTTCAGAACACAGTTTCTTCTCAACCAGTGACCCAGCCAATTCCTTTTCCTCTTTCTGATCAGTTTCAGCATCATTCTTTCTTCACCCACTCTTTCCAGCACAGCTTCGTTTTTCTTATTCTGTCTGTCCATTTCACACGTTCCATCCTTTTCCATATCCACATTTGAAATGCTTGTTAGTCGTTTCTCTTTACTTTGTCGTAACGTCCATGTTTCTGCCCCATACAGTGCCACACTCCTTCACTAGCCTCTTTCTTAGTTCTTTCTCCAGAGGTTCGCAGATGATGCTCCTTTTTATATTAAAAGCTTCCTTTTCCATTGCTATTCTCCTTCTGACTTCCTGGCAGCAGCTCATATTACTGCTTATAGTACACTCCAAGTAGTTGAAGCTGAAGGTTTATTTATTATATTCATAAAGTATTTTAAATTCCATCATAAACTCAATGATGCAAGAAATAGTAATAATATTGATTTTGGATGTTTACGCAAATCGGTAGAACCTTGAATAAGTGGGGCGATAATGGACTACGAATCTAATAAAATATAAATTTGAAGTTACCATTACAATGAAATAATAATAATAATAATAATAATAATATTCATCATCATCATCATCATCATCTCTTCATGGACTGGGAGATTTCTCCTGTTCCGGTCTCATGTCTCCATGTAGTTGATAATCATGTGTCATTTTAGGGTAACGAGTTTTTATCCTGCCTCTAAAAATGATTTCTCCATCTATCTCTATTATGTTTTATTTTATCATTTATTGGAGATATGCCTAATTCTTCTCTTATTTCTTCATTTTTTTTTATCTATTATTGTACATCCTTTAATAGATCTTAGATATCTCAAGACCTACGCACACGCGGTTATTTGTACCATGTACCCCAACTGTTGAGAATACAGTATAAGGAGAAAAAGAGGAATACAAGGAGAACAAGATGTAGACAAGGATATCGACAGGAAGACAAGGGGAACAAAGGACGGAGTTGCATTTTTATTTACTGTAAGCATCAACCCTGATCACATATATAACAGATTGGCCATTCTCATGTTGAAAACGGTAACATGTGAAAGAGAAAAACCACCAGAATCGCCATTGTCGATTGGTAACAACCGCTAGATGGAAGTACAGTTGCTCCATGCAATTCAAATGGAAGTTATAACGTAACTTCTTCTGCAGTCACTAGATGGCAGTATAGTGAAATTGATCAAAGTTGTTGCCTTCAAAGCCTATAAGGCTGATCAAAATGTTATGGTTTATTTAACGACGCTCGCAACTGCAGAGGTTATATCAGCGTCGCCGGATGTGCCGGAATTTTGTCCCGCAGGAGTTCTTTTACATGCCAGTAAATCTACTGACATGAGCCTGTCGCATTTAAGCACACTTAAATGCCATCGACCTGGCCCAGGATCGAACCCGCAACCTTGGGCATAGAAGGCCAGCGCTATACCAACTCGCCAACCAGGTCGACCAGGCTGATTAATCTTTAACATGTGACCTGGGATGTCTCCCCATAAACTTAACTGTTGAGGAGAAATGCGTGACTCTCTTTTCATTCCTTTGATGTTTGTTTTTAGGAAGCTCCCTACATTCTGGGAAGGAAGTATATTACAGCTATAAATTTAGGTTAACAGGGAAAGTGATGGCTGTTTTGTTTACCCCTGCCATGTGCGCAGTTATTCACTTAATTAGCACAATGCTAGCGCCTGTTTCCACGAAGTTGGTCAGCAGCGGCAAACGCTTATCGCGTCTCGAACATGTGTGTATCTGTATCTCAAAGACTTTCTCGTTTATTAGTAGCAGAAACATTCCTTCTCATTCATTTGTCTCTGAACTTGCGCAATGAGGCGATGAACCTCGGCAGACTGCCCGTCACTCAGAACCTCCTCTGTGTCCTCTCTGTTACTGTACAACTCGGAAGTCAAGGAAGGTTACCGCTTCATGAGGCGCTGGAAGTATTGCTGCCCAAATAAACTATTCACAAAAAGTTCAAAGAACAACGTTGCAGTCGCATTAGCGGAAAGGGATGTAAAATCTAACAACCAGAAATGTAAATACCTAGCACGACACTAAAACACCACATAAATTTAAAATTTGAATACAACTTTAAAATTAGAAATGTTAAGGAAACCCATATGGTAAAGTTGACCGAAAAATCTTTGAATAATTTCAAGGAAAAAATTGTTCCGGGACCGGATATCGATCCCGGAACGCACCAACGCTCTTACCAACTGAGCTACCCACCCGATATAGTCTCAATTTTTCCATTTATGTTCACATAATTCGATTGGGCTGACAAGACGCCAGAAACTCTCATTGAGTGCACACAAACTCTGTGTGACTTGAAATTGTGGTTTCCTGTTAACGTACCTACAATAATGTATATATTATGCAAATCTAGCTTTCAGGCAAAGCTACCTGTGAAGCAGACTTGAATAATTTCAAGGAAAAAATTGTTCCTGGGAACTCAGTTGGTAAGAGGGTTGGTACGTTCACCCAAAGGTCCCGGGATCGATACCCGGTCCTGGAACAATTTTTTCCTTGAAATTATTTAAGTCTGTTTCACAGAGAGCTTTACCTGAAAACTAGATTTGCAAAAAATCTTTGTTAGATTTTCATAAAATAAGATACCCCATTAAATTAGGCCTACTAACGTTTTTTATATTTGAGTTATATACAGGATGAATGAAACATACAGGGAGCGAGTGCCTCACACCAAAACAAGAAAAAAGAAGTCAGCTATTTTTGTTTTTAGTTAGCATTGTCTTAAAGTTTAGCTAAACAAAACTTCGATACACTTAACAATATATTTTGTAATAAAACATCGATACGTTTAACAACATAGTTTGTAATAAAACAGCATATATTGTAATAAAACATCGATACGGTTAACATATTTTGTAATAAAACATCGATATAGGCCTACTTAACAACATATTTTGTAATAAAACATCGATACACTTAACATATTTTGTAATAAAATATCGATACACGTAACGACATATTTTGTAATAAAATATCCATACACCTAACGACATATTTTGTAATAAAACATCGATACGGTTAACATATTTTGTAATAAAACATCGATATACTTAACATATTTTGTAATAAAACATCGATACACTTAACATATTTTGTAATAAAACATCGATAAACTTAACATATTTTCTAATAAAACATCGATAAACTTAACATATTTTGTAATAAAACATCGATACACTTAACAACATATTTTGTAATAAAACATCGATACGCTTAACAAATTTTGTAATAAAATATCGATACACTTAACGACATGTTTTGTAATAAAACATTGATACGCTTAACAACATATTTTGTAATAAAACATCAGTACGCTTAACAACATATTTTGTAATAAAAGATCAGTACGCTTAACAACATATTTTGTAATAAAACATCAGTACGCTTAAGAACATATTTTGTAATAAAACATCAGTACGCTTAACAACATATTTTGTAATAAAACATCAGTACGCTTAACAACATATTTTGTAATAAAACATCAGTACGCTTAACAACATATTTTGTAATAAAACATCAGTACGCTTAAGAACATATTTTGTAATAAAACATCAGTACGCTTAACAACATATTTTGTAATAAAACATCAATACGCTTAACAACATATTTTGTAATAAAACATCGAAACGCTTAACAACATATTTTGTAATGAAACATCAGTACGCTTAAGAACATATTTTGTAATAAAACATCAGTACGCTTAACAACATATTTTGTAATAAAACATCAGTACGCTTAAGAACATATTTTGTAATAAAACATCAGTACGCTTAACAACATATTTTGTAATAAAACATCAGTACGCTTAACAACATATTTTGTAATAAAACATCAGTACGCTTAAGAACATATTTTGTAATAAAACATCAGTACGCTTAACAACATATTTTGTAATAAAACATCAGTACGCTTAACAACATATTTTGTAATAAAACATCAATACGCTTAACAACATATTTTGTAATGAAACATCAGTACGCTTAACAACATATTTTGTAATGAAACATCAGTACGCTTAACAACATATTTTGTAATGAAACATCAATACGCTTAACAACATATTTTGTAATAAAACAATAATATCAGTACGCTTAACATTATTTTGTAATAAAGCACAGTGCAGTTTAAAGTTTCTGGACAAAATAAAATTGTAATAGGCGATGAAGTGTGAATTACAAAGTGTAAATAGAGGATCAGATATAGTCAGAACAAATTTGTCCTTCGATCACTGCTCGTCACAAGAGCTTACAGATAAATTCTGGTAGGCGATCAGTTTCAGATAGCTTCTGTCAACAGCAGGTGGCAGGAAGAAGTAATTAAACGTGAATAGGACTACTTTACTTTGCGTTCCCTAGCATTCCATTCACTTCCGACGTCAGCAATATTGAAGAAATATGCTATATAAAAGTCTGGATTGTGTACAGTTCATATAATGTTTGTTTTCATTGTTCCACTGACTGAATGGACTATTGATTGACGGATGAACTCCGTCCGTTGCTTTATTCGCGGGTGATGATAATATTGAATACTGTGGATAAAAGCGAAATAACAACGGAAATTGGAGTTTTACGAGGAAGTATCTTATGATTTAATCTCTGTCCAGTTGGTATTACCGAATTGCCAATCTGGATCTCTGATGAGCAAAACCGACGTTCTTAAGTTACTTCCAGTCCTTAAAACTACAGTATTTAGATTCAAGAGTTATGTCGTCATCTTGGTGATGGTGGTGGTGGTGGTGGCTGAGGTGGTAGCACTAAACATATAGGCCTATATACAGAGTGAATCACAAGTATGTTTGGAAAACGCGTGAGCGTAGTCATGGATAAAAAATAAGAACAATTCCTTGTAGAGTATAGAGCTCACTGTGCATCATCCTGGCTTGTGCTGACATCTGTGGGATTTCTTTTTCAACTGTGTACCATAGGAACAGAATAGTGTAACAGACCTGCCCGATTTACTGGACTAGAGTAATTACTTACTTACTTACTTACTTACTTACTTACTTACTTACTTACTTACTTACTGGCTTTTAAGGAACCCTGAGGTTCATTGCCGCCCTCACATAAGCCCGCCATTGGTCCCTATCCTGAGCAAGATTAATCCAGTCTATATCATCATATCCCCCTCCCTCAAATCCATTTTAATATTATCTTCCCATCTACGTCTCGGCCTCCCTAAAGGTCTTTTTCCCTCCGGCCTCCCAACTAACACTCTATATGCATTTCTGGATTCGCCGATACGTGCTATATGCCATGCCCATCTCAAACGTCTGGATTTAATGTTACTAATTATGTCAGGTGAAGAATACAATGCGTGCAGTTGTGTGTTGTGTAACTTTCTCCAATCTCCTTTAACTTCATCCCTATTAGCCCCAAATATTTTCCTAAGCACCTTATTCTCAAACACTCTTAACCTATGTTCCTCTCTCAAAATTAGAGTCCAAGTTTCACAACCATACAGAACAACCGGTAATACAACTGTTCTATAAATTCTAACTTTCAGATTTTTTGACAGCAGAATGGATGATAAAAGCTTCTCAACCGAATAATAACAGGCATTTCCCATATTTATTCTGTGTTTAATTTCCTCCAGAGTATCGTTTATATTTGTTACTGTTGCTTCCAGATATTTGAACTTCTCCACCTCTTCAAAAGATAAATTTCCAATTTTTATATTTCCATTTCGTACAATATTCCGTCACGAGTCATAATCATATACTTTGTCTTTTCGGGATTTACTTCAAAACCTATCTCTTTACTTGCTTCCAGTAAAATTCCGTGTTTTCCCTAATCGTTTGTGGTTTTTCTCCTAACATATTCACGTCATCCGCATAGACAAGCAGTTGATGTAACCCGTTTAATTCCAAGCCCTCTCTGTTATCCTGGACTTTCCTAATGGCATACTCTAGAGCAAAGTTAGAAAGTTAAGGCGATAGTGCATCTCCTTGCTTTAGCCCACAGTGAATTGGAATCGCATCTGACAGAAACTGACCTATACGGACTCTGCTGTACGTTTCACTGAGACACATCTTAATATTAATCGAACTAGTTTTTTGGGAATACCAAATTCAATAAGAATATCATATAAAACTAGAGTAATTATGCAATCATATTTAAGGAAATACAAACTCAGACATAAATGAAGAAGTTTTGATAATATCCCTGATCACATATAGATTGCTCATTTCTATGTTAAAATCGGTTGCACTTTGAAGAGAACAACCGCCAGGATCGCCACCCGTCCGCCATAAACGAACTGAGATAGCAGTACAGTCGCTAATGTAATTCAAATGGGAGTTATGACGTGACTCTATGTAACAACTAGATGGCAGCGTAGTAAACGTTACAAAAGTTGTTACCGTCAAAGCCTATAACGCAGAGCAATCTGGGTATATATGATCTAGGATAATACCAAATGTTTCTTTAATTATTTTTATTATTAAACAAACCTTTATCTGGTCATAATCATGCTCCACTTTAAATACTTAACTAGTATGGACAGGGATTTTAGTTGTTACTATGAGAATTTTGTTTTATTCTCGTGAAATCTTTCACATGAATGAAATAATTCTTGTGACGTTTACTACATTAGTATTGAAACTACTCACTGTTAGGAATTTATAACTCTATCCATGGATAAATATATAATAGGATGCGAAACTGCGGTCAGCACCATATGGTGGCGGGGGGCTGAAATAAGATGATCAGCGCCCAACGTCGTAGGTGGTGAACATTAGAACTACGTGTTGGGTACAGTACCCAGAGTTCTCTATTTATCCGTTCGAGATATTGCTCGAAGAGACAAGATGGCAGACAGAAACTTGGTAATAAGTGAACATAAAGTGATACTACGTGTGTATAAGCAGTGTATGTTAAACAGTGATGTTTATGGACGTTGTAAAAATAGTGTTGTTGAATGTATTGTAAAGTAGTAGTAATATAATAAATTGAACTATCTAAGTAGTTCTTGCAGACTTTTCCATTGCGCTGTATAATAAATACCCAAAGAATACAATCCCAATTATCTAACCCTTTGCTTTATTTTTTTTTGTCTCTGTCTGGTTATATTTTAATTGGGTAGTGTAAAATAGATCGTCTCTTTTATCTTCCTGTTGGCTCCGGTAAGAATTTTCGGTAGAAGATGCTGTGAGGAATAAAAACGTAAATGTTTTATTTTAAATTGGGTTAGTTTTGAATATCGATGAGGGTGGGAGGGAATACTTTCTGCACAGTTTAACATTTTCGTCACCAGGTGCGCTGCTAAATGCATGGAGTAATTAGTTACTCTTTTCGCTACTTGGTGCGCTGCTAGATGTAAAAACGCCCCTCCTCCCCACAGGTGGCTGAATGCAATATGGGATTATACGCAAATGACACCACCTACTTCACCAGTGACATTTCAATCAACATCGCACAACGTACTATGCAAAAACAACTGAAAATATTGGAAATGTGGCTAAGTAACTGGAGAATAAAAGACAATATAAGTAAAACTCAAGCCATCATTTTTACCAGAAGAAAGCCAAAAATACCAGATCACCTCAATCTCTTCTCCGAAGATATCTAGTATAAACAATCTGTAAAATACCTCGGCATCACACTTGATAAACAACTTCGATTTCATCACCATGTTGAAGCAGTTCGTAAGAAAGCATTAGCCAGATTCATTCATCTATATCCATTGTTGAAGTCACCTTACATCAGACTGTCCTTGAAAAAAAATCCTTTACACTTCTGTTATAAGATCTCAAATGACCTATGGCTGCGAAATCTGGAGCAATGCAAAATTCCAAATTATCAGACTTCATGCTATACAGAGAAAAGTATCCGTAACTATCACTGGTGCAGACCATAGAACCACCAATAAACAACTACAAGACATGCTTGAAATAGAATCATTCTACGACATCATACAGAAATTTACAGAAAACTTTCATAAGGACTTGCTGTACCACCCCAATCCTCTGATAAGAGCCCTGGCAACAAGAGTATAAAATAACAACTATTGTCAAGATCGGTCACCTCAATTAAAAATATAAATGTTAACCATCTCTGTTAAAGTAAAAGCCTTTTAAGGCTGACACTTATGTACCATACAATGTTCCTGTTAATTAAAAAAAAGCGCCTTTAGTATGTGTTACGGGGAACTCAGTAAGTTTCGCATCCTACTATATATTCATCCATGCTCTATCGTTATAAATGCAATAATGGGAAAGGTTTGAATTGATGGACGTCATTCGTTATACAGGGACATCATTTTATTTTTACTAACATTTTAATATTAACTTGGCTATACCTCTGGATCAACGCCGTTTGCTACCCCTTCCACGACTGATACTGACGTAATATACAAACAAATCACTTTAATAGGTATAGGAGGGAAGAAAAGTAGTTCATCCATTTACGTAAACTAGGAAATATCGTGCTTTTGAGTTTGATAATTTTCATTAGGTTTTTGTTTAATCAAAATACAGTACAGTATTAACAATGAGTGTTTTTACTCACGAACTGAGCTGTCCATGTGCACGTATTCATTATGCAGTGTATATTATACTGTCTACACCACATTAGCGTACAATATAGAGAATGAAGTTAAATTGAAAAATAACCATAATATGGATATTTAAACACATTTTTTAAAATGGTGGCCGTTCATTTCGATACAGGATTCAGTTCTAATGTGCATATTATCGCACTATAGATTATTGTACTTAATCCCAATTACCAGTTTCGTCCTTCGTACTAGTAACTCATGTTGAAATAATTCTGTACCTACTCTATAAAAGAGTACCTTACGTACTGTAAATTCAATCTTCACTTCTGCCCGATCCGAAAAGATAAAATTATTCAGACATGCTATCTACTGTCCGTCCGAGTGGTTAAGTCGTAGGGTCGTAGAAAGGAGGGAAATCACGTGACAGTTAATTACTTAACGAGGCCCTTTTATTTAAGTTATTTTAAACAGTTGTATAATATTACGTAAACGTCTAATTACTAACAGAAATTAATGTTCTCAGAAAAGAGCTAAGACAGCCCAGCCACTAGCTGGCGAATAAAAGCTGGTTGGGGAAACCGGGATGCGACATAGGCAAACGGACGACAGTACCTGTGCGAAAATGATTCAATATTGAAAGCTCTTTCGTCACTGGAAAACGCGAACATATTTTTGGAACGTACTGTTTACTATGACCGTAAGGCTACTATGACTGTATATGCGGTCTTGGATCTGTGTGCAAGACTGTTGAACTTCATTAGTAGAAGGGGTGGGAGTGAAGTACATTCAAAAACTCAGATACAATAAAAATTGATGTAAAAATTAAATGATGTCCTTGTACAAATTCTGCAAATGACTCAAATATAAATTTATTGCTGATAATCGTGTAACAATAGAGATAACAAACAAGAGTGTCCATGTGGCGTATAATGGTAATTTGCACAGCTAAACGCTGTTTTGATTTCTTTTGTCCGACTCCGAATTCAGCGATGCACAATGCAGACAAAGACGTGGTGCGGTGACTAATGCAAGTGTTGCGAAGAAGAAAACAAAGAAAGGCCAGGATGCGCTTCTCCTCGGCCTTGCAGTTACACGTGGAGTTTGACAGACGCGTGCTGTTCGCAGGTGGAGTGCTGCGATGGCGCCGACCGTGTACGTTGCAGAGCTGTCGAGCAACCCTGGCAGAAGCCACCTGTACCCCGACACCCTGGACGACATCCTAGGTGAGTCCACATTAACTACTTTTATCAGCAACAACATTCAAGAACTTCCAGTTCTCTCGCTTTGACTTCTGTGCGGCGTTGTGTTCTTTTCATAAGGGAAGCTTATCTGTTTCTGTTAATTTCAGCACTTACCATTTTGTTTACTTGTATAGAGCGGTGTTATTCAAACCAGTGGCGTAGCGTCAATGTAAGCTAAAAAGCTTAGCTTCCCCATTTAATAATAATTTCATAATAAACCTGCAGTTTATGAAGAAAATTATTTATTAATTTTAATAGAATTTATATTTACGCATTAAATATTGTAATGCGGCAGCTCAGGATGATTTTTGATGCAGCAGTAAACAAGAAGCCTGCACACACCAGCTTCCAAGCAGACCGGTTTCTTCTGTGTAATCCACCCCGCAGATTTCCCATCCCTTCCTAAGCTACCCTAGTCGCAAGGCTCGCAAAGAAGCTAGCTTTAACATTTAAAATAAGTAGTTTCCGCGTTTTCCCTTTTCGTCAGTTGTGTTCAGTTGAAGTGTTAGTGTGCATTGTGGCTAATATAATAAATAATGAGCGAAATAACAGTTCCTGACGCTAATTTACTTGAACTTTTTAGGACAATTGTATTATCAAAACTGACTTACGAACAAAAGTGTGATTTAAAAAACAAATGACCGACTCCCTTGCTGTCAATGAAGGACACAACCAAAAGACAGACGCATACTTACGTAATGATACTAATATTGTGATTTCTCTAAGTATGACAGGGAGTGAGCTAATGTTATATGTATACGTGTCTATTTGTTAAGAGATATGTGTAAACCGTGAAATCATATTTTATTACGTATCATTTGAGGTCATGCCTTATTGGTGTTACTTACGATGTTCCAACCAATCTTCGACTGCTGACTTGAAATTGACTACCGGGTACTATTTATTTTAAGACTGTATTTTTGTAATACGTTTTCTCATATTGCATGAAAGACAACTTGAGTTAGCTTCCCCTACTCAAAATTTCATGCTACGCCACTGATTCAAACCTGGTTTTATGGATAGCACCAAATAATTGAGCTATCGCAATATATTTTCAGTAGTGCTGTCGATCAATCAAAATATTTAATCGATTAACTACTGTTCTCCAACCAGGAGATAAACCGTGAAAGGAATGTGCTTACTATTGCATCATCTATTGGAGCGAAGTAGATAGATAATATTAGAGTTATAACGTCAGTTTAAAAATCATGCGCTCTCCTCCGTATGTTATATCCTGTATGGAGGAATTAAAAGACCAAGAGATTAACAGTGATCTAATTTTGTAACTAGGGTAGTATAAAAATGTGTTATGGTTTGAGCTTTGAGAGACAGCCAATAGAGATATGAGTACCCACGTGTGTGACCTTATGACATTCATTCACAGCATCACCTCGCTTCCCATCATTCCCTGGAGACTTTCTCGTGGTTGGAAAACAGTATTTGAATTTAATCGATTAATCTAAACATTAGTCGAGTTTTGATCGAGTTGAAAAAAATGTTTTAATATACTGCAATACACAATTATTGTTAAATTGAGCTTGTGTTCGGTGATAAGCATAAGTATTAAATGTTGTATATCTGTATATATTGTAACGTTATATTACAAAACAACTATTTTAATTACTTACTAACATATTTATTATGAGGCTTATAATTTATTGTGTCAATTTCTCCAGGAATCTTTTGAGACAAACATAAATAACAAAAAGTATGAAGACTCAGCTAGTTAATACTGCTTCATCCATGATTTTAAACATGTGAGTGCATTCTAATGCTCCGAATTAAATGCCGCTCTACGTTTAATAACAATGTTTCCTGCATCACTAAACACGAAAAAAACTTTTTTTCTGTCAAGCACTTCTACACGATCGCTCAATTTAAATACAAACGTTTCACCGAGTTTACCTCTCAAATTCTCATATGACATAACGGAGTTTACTCTTTTCACAGACCACAGAAAACTGATTTTTTTTTATCAAACTAAAGAACAACCGTCATATACAAACTCAGTACAGAAACTGCAACTGCAAAAGTACAGTGGTCGAAACAGAAGATTGGCCCCTATTGTAATCGAATTACCAGATTTTAGAAAGAGAAGAAGATAGTTACGCTCTCTCTTGCACACAGTGCAGACATGGTTATTTTATAAGGAATGAGGGGGACGAATCCCAGAATAGTATGTCATGACTTTGCAGGGGTGATTGGAGGAAAAGAAAATAACGTGAGGTTCTTTGATGGCAGAATGAATTTCTAGAATTTATAGCAACCCTCTTCACGTCGCTAGAGGATGTCCCACGACCAACCACAGCGACCAGCTAGAAATTTTCAGACAAAATTGATTAAACTTTTGTATTGTAAATTGTTAAAATATAATTTAGCGATTTTACAAAGGAATAAACTTTCATCTATTAATAACATGCCAATGTATTATTACTTCCTGTCTACACATTTTTTAAATACTGACTTCGTCACTGTAACAACGTGGTATGAGCCTGAGGCCACCGGTGTGATTTAGGATTAAGCGAGCTGGACTCGTACTCTGTGGCTGGGACCGGGCGTGCGGTTCGATTCCAATAGGGATATCTTATGCGAAGTTTTACCGTTAGATGGCAGGAGCGTTCCATGCGGCACAACATGTTGTAGAGCTATATTATGTCAAATGCTACAGTTGATTACGTTTTCCCGCTTGTTTATATTTATAATTATTTTTATATCGTCATTTAATATAATTCAGTATTTTATTACCTTATAATTTAATTTAATTTACAATAAATGATATCGAAATTTGTATAATATAGAGCGATTCCCCTGAAGAGATGGATGAGGAAATCTCTAGTAAATTGAATATTCATTAATCTAAATAAGAACTGAGAACGAGGTGCACGAATAAAAAAATAGGAACTTTGTCGAAGGTGAATATTACCTCTTTAATCATTATTCATCAGTATTGTAAGTACCGTAGGCAAAAAACAGGATATACAGCCACTAATGTTTTCTTTTTATAGGGAAGGACTATCGGGTTTGAATTTCTCAAATTTTTTTCAACAGTTGCAGAAAGATGAAATGATATTTTTAATAGGATGATATAATATGATCACAGTAGTATCACGATTATTCGTGCGTTTCGTAGGTTAAGAATATACAGTTTTGAATACTATGTAAGATGATTTTAAAAATTTGAAATTAAAACATGGTTTTAATAATTATTCTACAGTAGTCTACATTAAAGACATTATTCACGAAATGGATTTTTGGAGTTAAGGTTCCCCTACATACTTATACATAGACTATATTATTCATAGATCTATATCTTTTTTTTTTCCACTATGGGTTTGCTCTGAATAGTAAACATCCCAGCTAACATAGCTTGCTGTAGAGGTTGCATAATATGTTATTAATTTTTCTTTGCCTTCTTTCAAAATGAAACTGTAGCCAGCAATTCCTTACTTGAAGTAGTTCTTTTTGTTTCGAGGCGCAATTTAATTAGTTATATATTTTTTTAAGATTGAAAGCATAGGTTATATTTAGAATCATTCGGGACCTGATTGAAGACAAAAAGCTTTCCCTGGTTTTTACATATAGCAACACAACAAAAATTTGGCATTTTAAGTTATTTTTAAGAGTACTAATAAACTACGTAAACCCTCAATGTTTATATACTGGAAAACAAATGTACACATAAAGCGCATCCCTCAAAGTACACACGCGCTATCTGTTGGTGCTAGTTCAGGATATCCCTATTAGAGCTAGGATTTAACCTAAGTTTATCCCAACTGTAAATCAAATGTTAGGCAATCACATGGAGATTTCTGTGATTTATCGCGAAAAAAAAAATATCTCGCTATCACCAATACTATCGCTAGATAACCACGCAATATGTACAGCATCTCTAAGTAACATAGAAATAAAAGAGAGTACAGTTCTGTCAGATGCGCAATAGATGTAATTGTTTCAATACGCCATTGGGTTTGACCTTTAAGCTTTTATAACAATGGCGCAGGAATTTTGATGGAAATGGCAAGAAACGGTGTAAGGAGAAACGCCTCAGGCAGTATGTCAGGGTTAACAAAAGGACACCGCTAAGAGTCCTTCGCCTTCCTCTTTCTTTGTGTTCTTTAAAATGGCAATTTTGTTTCATCGGCTACGTGTACTTCTTGTAAGTACAAGCATTACTGAACAGCCTTCTATACACGATCTTAGCTTGATCCTAACAAATGTAACATTTTAAAATTCCTTTCAGAACGAAAGGTTACATTTGTTCGGATCAAATTTCTGCACATTTAAAGGACAAACTTAAATTCTTCCGATAATTTAGTATCATAATACATTGCTTTCTTAAATTGACTGACAACACAGGGTGGAAGTGAAATAATTCTGCAAATTGAAACGGTCGATAGGGTATACTTAAAGGAATAGAAAACCTATATTACTTTTTGTGATTAAATGCACGGTTAATTAGAAAATTAAGTTGAAAGTTCCAGCACACTGGCAACATCGCCGCTAACATAATCGTCTTTCTTCTCGTAATATAGTTGTAGGAGGTTAACGAGCTCAGATCTGTCTCTGTACGCGAGCTTCTCTCTCTCGCTATGAAGTTGCAATTTGCTCGCATCGTTCATTGGCTTGAAATTAGTGGTTTTTAAATTAAATTTACACGAAAACTGTCCACGCTATTGAAATACGACAGAGGGATAAATTATTCTTTACTAGATTTTCTACCGATATGGACAAAAATGACGATCCTACTCGTAATAGTTACCGAATAAGAGGGTGTTAAACATTTGGGAGAAAACATTTTTTTCTGAAGAAACTATGAACTTTCCACCAATATGGTAGGGTAGACCAGGGTAATTGTAAACAGGGGGTAATTGTAAACAAATGCTGTAGGAAATACAAACTGTCAATATAAAAATTTTAATTCAGGGAATATTTAAATTAACATGTTGGCTAACCTACAAAGCAGTTTGCTGCCAAATAGGAGTAACTGCTTAGTTGTGAACGAATGTTTTGTAAGACTCTACAAAAAAATTTGAGAAAGAATTTTTCTTCACCTTCATTTCTGGCATCATAAGTAAACGTACAGTGCTATTTTTTTTAAATATGTTGTTTTTTATGAGTAATGTATAGTAGTTAACTTTTATTACAATGGTTTTGAGATCTCCCATAACATCAGTTCATTAAATTATGACGTGTATACATTTTCCCCATAGTTTTAATTTTTACTATGGTTACATTTCGTACTTTTCAGTAATCAGACCCCCACCCAACTACACTGTAGAGGATTTAGAGGAGGTTGTCATAGATGTGAAAAATAGTAACTGCAGTTATCGTAAAGCTCAGGAGAGGTACTGAGTTCCTATATCGTCATATATTATAGGTTAAAGGGACGAAAATGTACCAGTGACCAAAATTGGAGTTGGAAGGAGTACAGGTCTTTCTTCTAAAACAGAACAAAAAAATAGTCAGTGTCTGATAGCTCGTGCAAAAATTGGTGTTTACAATTACCCCCCCTCTCAAAGGGGTAAATGTAAACAGGTGGGGTAAATGTAAACTAGCAATTAAAACATGAAAAAAGTCAACCTTATTATTTTAAACCCATTTTCAGGGAAAAGAAAGATCTAAAGATAAAACAATGTTTCTTTGTCATGCTTACCGTTACTGAGGGTTGTGTAATGTTGAAATGTACTTGAAATCGGTTAAAAGTGTTTACAATTAACCTGGTCTACCCTATTACATTTTTTTGTTACATACAACATGAGCTAATCACTCTGAAAATCTGCAGCGTTATTTCACTTCCATCCTATATTTTAAATTCAGTCAATGACTTTCCAAAAACATGCTATGAAATGTTTCATATAAAATAATTTTTATTTCAAAAGGGAACCAAAAACGATAAAAATGATATTAAATTTTTTTGTTTCAAATATCCAAAGAATAATCCCCTGAAATTAATGACATATATATATATATATATATATATATATATATATATATATATATATATGACAGTTCAGGATAACAGAGAGGGTTTGGAATTGAACGGGTTACATCAGCTTCTTGTCTATAGATGCGGATGACGTGAATATGTTAGGAGAAAATCCTCAAACGATTAAGGAAAACGCGGAAATTCTAGTTGAAGCAAGTAAAGAGATAGGGTTGGAAGTAAATCCCGAAAAGACTAAGTATATTATTATGTCTCGTGATCAGAATATTGTACGAAATGGAACTATAAAAGTTGGAGATTTATCCTTCGAAGAGGTGGAAAAATTCAAATATCTTGGAGCAACAGTAACAAATATAAATGGCACTCGGGAAGAAATTAAACATAGAATAAATATGGGAAATGCCTGTTATTATTCGGTTGAGAAGCTTTTGTCATCTAGTCTGCTGTCAAAAACTGTGAAAGAATTTATAAAACAGTTATATTACCGGTTGTTCTGTATGGCTCTGAAACTTGGACTCTCACTTTGAGAGAGGAACAGAGATTGAGGGTTTTTTGAGAATAAGGTTCTTAGGAAAATATTGGGGTCTAAATGGGATGAAGTTACAGGAGAATGGAGAAAGTTACACAACGCAGAGTTGCACGCATTATATCCTTCACCTGACATAATTAGGAACATTAAATCCAGACGTTTGAGATGGGCAGGGCATGTAGCACGTATGGGCGAATCCAGAAATGCATATAGAGTGTTAGTTGGGAGGCCAGAGGGGAAAAGACCTTTGGGGAGGCCGAGACGTAGATGGAAAGATAATATTAAAATGGATTTGATGGAGGTGGGATATGATGATAGAGACTGGATTAATCTTGCTCAGGATAGGGACCAATGGCGGGCTTATGTGAGGGCGGCAATGAACCTCCGGGTTCCTTAAAAGCCAGTAAGTAAGTAAGTAAGTAAGTAATAATAATAATAATAATAATAATAATAATAATAATTTATTTTAGCTGGAAGAGTTAAGGCCGTAAGGCCTTCTCTTCCACTCGACCAGCAAAAAGTGTATATACATATGCATGAACTTACAAAAAATTAAACAATTTGATTAAGTGAGAGTTACATGTACACAAGAGTTATATACGAATTAAACAACAGAATACTATGAACTATTAATTAAACACTGAAATAAACTGTGTAGCAGAATTAAGCTAAAATACATAGAATGTTAATATATTTCAAATAATATTAGATAATAGAAACAGATTATTATGAGACAATTTTGAAAATACAGCACTATCAGGATGATGTCTAAAGAATGAAGTAACAATGTAGTCAGTGATAGTTTAAATCAGTAAGATTGGAGTGAAATGCTAATAAGGTTATCTTTTAAGCTGTTTTTAAAGGTGTTTATTGTCTTGCAGCCCCTAATACTTTGTGACAAGGAATTCCATTGACGCGAGGTGGATATTGTAAAAGATGATGAATATCAAGATGTTCTATGAACAGGTATACTTAGCGTGCCACAGATAAGTGATCTGGTATTTACGTCGTGGTTAGAGTATAGATAGTAGAAACGAGACGAAAGGTAATTTGGTGTTGAGGTGTGCAGAATTCGATAGAGTAAAGACAAAGAGTGTAAAGTTCTGCGTTCTTTAAGTCGGAGCCACGAAAGACTTGCGAAGGACGGTGATATGTGATCATATCGTCGGATGTTGCACACGTATCTGACGCACATATTCTGAGCTCGCTGTAACTTGACTGACAATTCAGAACTTAGGTCACTTAACAAAACGTCACAATAATCGAAGTGCGGCATTACTAGGGTTTGTACTAGGGTAAGTTTTAGTTGCTGGGGCAAGAAGTTTCTTAAGCGACTCAAACAGTGAATGGAGGAACCGATTTTTTTATCGTAAGTAAGTATATATATATGCATACATACAACAGGGTAAACCGTAGATATGGTATACGGTTTTGAAGGCTGGAGAGGAATGCACAGTGTGGTGGGCGATGAGGCTAAGGCCGGGCAGCACAGTCAACATGCAACTCATTCCGTCACGGGTGCACAGAAGTCCTGTTAGAACTGCAATGCCCGATATCTACACCATAAAGCACAGATCTCGTACCTTACGACTATTGACAATTCGAAGATGAAAGAAGAGCAGCGAGTCAGAAGGATTCGAGGTAATTAAGGGTGAAAAACAGCCTCTTCTCTTCGCTAATGAAACTGGTACGTGTTCATGAGGTGGGCAGAGTGTTACAGGAAGTGTATCGCTTCCCAAGAGATCTGCTTTGAGAAATAAAAAATAATACCGGCAGAAACCTTTTCATTCTGAAGAATAAATGAAGTCCATGAACTTTTTAAACAGTTTTCGTATTGATTTTTAAATAACAGTTTTATACTACAGAGTTTAATCAACGTCGATAAAAGCGATCGCACAATTATATAACAAAAATATATTACTTTGAAAAAATTAAAAATTCCATTATTTCTTGTTAAAAAGGATACAGTTTATGTCTTCATGATTTGATTAGGATTTGGTTATGTAAGAAAATACATGAATAAAGTGGGGTATGAATTTTGGATCAGGTAGTGATGTCTGTGTATTCATTACAGAATTTCAGAAGAACCTGTCGAAACACCGAATACTTTATGGTACATGTCAGTATTTCACACGCAGAAAACTATGGCCGAGAAAAAATAACACCGGACATCGAACCCAGATGGTAGTATGCCTTCTCGATTGTCTGAGAAAATTGTAGGCTTTTATTCTGTATATAGGATGTCTTAGAAATGATGTAAAATACTTTAGGATAATGTAGTTTGTGTTAATCTATATCCATTTAACCTGATACGCCTCTGTCCGAAATGTAACGGTTGGGAAGATATACATGGGCGAACTTTTAAATGGAGAGAAGTATTAAAGAGGTATTTCTACGTTTTAGAACATTGTGATATGACATATTCTCGAAAATGCTTCGTCTTGTGCTGTCCCAGTAAGTTTATTTCTTATTAAGTACAAACCCAGTAAGAAAATAAAATAATTACACAAGATAAATTACTAAGGTTGCCCTTCTTATGAATTCCATGAATTGTAAATCCAGTCAAGTACCAGTAACGGTTCCCTTTTCGACCTCATAGAGCGTATTACGAATCTCACCGGTGAGCAATCCGATGGCATCACTGTGTTCCGAATTCCACCGATGACGTCATTGATGCTCCACCGGTGTCGCACCGGTGCCATCAACTTGCAGAGGTGGTGGCAGTCTCCATCAGCCGCCATCAGTGAATCTGATTGGTTCTTGTATAGGGCGGGAATTAGCAGACGAATAACATCGTGCACTGTTATGTCATGGCGCTGTGTTCTGTTTTAGTTCTGCTGTATTGTGCACAACGTAAAAACAATATGTTAATGGCTTATGAGCGAACATGACAACGGAGCCGTTATTACTACCGGTTCAAGAAATAAATTGTTTATGCTATATTTTCTTTGAACGAGATGGGAGTCGCAAAATTTTGCTAGCGCAGCACAGACAACAACTTGTACAGTCGCCATGACAGCCATCGATCCTTCAGCAGTTTTGTTCCTTATTTCGCTGCAACGTGACGTCATTGATGCCACCGGACCGGTGAGATTCGGAATATGCTGATAGAAATACTTGGTAGCTTGGCAGTTTCAGATAACATCCGGTAAATACGGGAAAACACACAGCTAAATGGAAGAATTCAGTTGGGAAAACGTCGTCTGTATTCCTCAACTGCAGCTAATGCATTGACATCACAAAATCCATAAACAAAAAGCATGTCTGCATATTCACTATGCGAATGGACGAATTAAATAACAAGAGAACGTGTATCCAGTTGTGTGTGTTGCGCTGCTCAGATGTTGTTTTGTGCAAAAGCACTGGCGTAACAGTCAAGTACAGTAGTGGCAAAAAAAAAACCGAACCGACCCTTGTAGCTGATTTCAGAGCCTTGTTCACTCCAGAGCACGATATACTAGTAACTAAGACTTTCATGGTTCTAATCCTGCCTGGGAAGGAAACTTTTTTTTGTTCTTTATTCAAATTTATTCCCAATACTTTTCGATTGCAGCGATATTTTACTACTTAATTAACTTATTATTCCCAGAACATGAATTTTATCAGCAATCGAAAAGTATTGGGAATAAATTTGAATAAGAAACAAAAAAAGTTTCCTTCCCAGGCAGGATTCGAACCACGAAAGTCTTAGTTACCAGTCTATCGTGCTCTGGAGTGAACAAGGCTCTGAAATCAGCTACAAGGGTCGATCCGGTTTTTTTTGTCACTACTGTACATGGAACCGCAAGAAGTTCCAGTATTTCTCCCCAACCGTTAGACTTCGAACTAGGTATATCAGGTTTAAATCGATGTAGGTTAATCCAAATTGAAGGGTTCAGAGCCTTAGTGGGCCAAGCGCCATTTATTAAAAACAGAGAAAGGAAGAGTTAATTTAAGTGAATACCATAGATTAATAAAGATTGATATCATTTAATTTTAATGTGCATACTTTATATTACTTGCTATATATTTCATTGAATTATGGTACTCAATTTTAGCCCTTGTTTTCTACGTTTTTAATATACGGCACTTGACCCACTATGGTTCTGAACCCTTCAATTACAATATCCTGAAGTATTTTACATTCGTTCTGAAATACCCTGTTGTGTACTAGTATATTCCTCCTATTGCATGGGATGGGTAGTCACGAAATGTTCGTGTAATATTAAAATAGATCCGTGTACAGCCAGAACTTTGATATTTCATTTAGCTTCGAGACATGACAATTCTCTCTGTAAATATAGGCCTAGTCGGCTCTTCAGACACAAATAACCGTGTCTTAGTTTTATACTTGTTTCCAGGAAAGGCAAACATACATTATGATACTATCGTTCATGTATGTACGAGTGTGTGAGTTCTTTTTATGGTTTCTACATGCACCACCCGTCACATATTTCATATAGCTCGAGGAAATTTCAATTTCGATATCTTAAATCCAAAATTGAACTGATAAAATTCATAAAACTTCGGTCGATGTTCGTAAGGTGCCACAAAGCAGAGATAACTTTTTGAAGTGGGAGAGAATTAAATCTTTTCGCCCTGTGACTGTCGGTAAATTAACAGGCAGGGGTTTAGACAGGCGCATGACATATGGCTGCATATTGATACTCATAGTACGACAAGAATGTCCTTTATCTCCTACCCTGTTCAACATATACTTGGAGGATTTAGTGAAGAACTCTTTTCAGAACACGGGAGGAGTGATAGTAGGAGGAAGAAGAATAAAGTGTATAATTTGATGATGATATGGCGTTGTTAGCAGAAGAGGAGATGATACAATGGGATATGCTACTGGAGCTAAATGACAGCTGTGAACAGTATGGAATGAAGATAAATGCCAACAAGACGAATACTATGTTCATAGGAAGAAATATAAAGAAGGTAAACTTGCGAATTGTAAATGAGGCAGTAGAGCAAGTGGACAGCTTCAAATACTTGGGGTGTACTATAAGTAGTAACATGAGCTGCTGCCAAGAAGTCAAAAGGAGGATAGCAATAGCAAAGGAAGCTTTCAATAGAAAAAGGAGATCTTTTGCGGACCTTTGGAGAAAGGACTAAGGAAGATACTAGTAAAGTGCTTTGTGTGGAGTGTAGCATTGTATGGGGCAGAAACATGGACATTATGATGAAATGAAGAGAAGCGACTAGAAGCATTGAAGTGTGGATATGGAGAAGGATGGAGCGTGTGAAATGGACAGAGTAAGAAACGAAGTTGTGTTGGAAAGAGTGGATAAAGAAAGAATAATGCTAAAACTGATCAGAAAGAGGAAAAGGAATTCGCTGGGTCACTGGTTGAGAAGAAACTGCTTACTGAAGGATGCACTGGAAGGAGTGGTGAACGGGAGAAGAGTTCGGGGTAGAAGAAGATATCAGATGATGGACGACATTAAGATATATGGATCATATGCGAAGACAAAGAGGAAGGCAGAAAATAGAAAAAAATAGAGAATGCTGGGGTTGCAGTGAAAGATCAGCTCTTTGGCAGAACACTATGAATGAATGAATGAATGAATGAATGAATGAATGAATGAATGAATGAAAGTTTGTCTACTGTACTCCAACCACGAGAATGTCTCAGGGGTAATGCTGTGAATGAATGTAGATGTCATAAGATGTCGTAAGGTCACACACGTGGGCACTCGTACCTCTATTGGCTAACTCTCACAGCACAAACGATAACACTGATACACACATATTTATACTACCCTAGTTACAAAATTAGATCACTGTTAGTTTAGTAGATTATTTTACGACGCTTTATCAACATCTCAGGTTGTTTAGCGTCTGAATGAGATGAAGGTGATAATGCCGGTGAAACGAGTCCGAGGTCCAACACCGAAAGTTACCCATTGCTCATATTGGGTTGAGGGAAAACCCCGGGAAAAACCTCAACCAGGTAACTTGCCCCGACCGGGAATCGAACCCGGGCCACCTGGTTTCGCGGCCAGACGCGCTGTTACTCCACAAGTGTGGACTAGATCACTGTTAATCTTCTGGTCTTTTAATCCCTCCATACAGCAAATAACATATGCAGGAGAGCTCAAGTTTTTTAAACTGACATTATAACGGTAATATTATCTATCTACTTCGCTCCAATAGATGACGCAATAGTAAGCACATTCCTTTCACGGTTAATCTCCTGGTTGGAGAACAGTAGTATGTGGTCGCTCGTGGATGCATAAGGAAGCCACAAGTCTTTCCTCCACAATGAAAACTATCGTATTCACCTTGCCTTTGTAATGGCTGGTATTTTTCGTGTGTTGTGGTTTCTCTCACTCCCGCGAGATGTCTCCCACCATGATCACACCTCGAAATACGTTATGGAGTAAAACGGACATAATTTTCATGCACAGATTTGTTTTTCAGAAAGAATAAACAGGTGTACTGGGACTTTTCGCCCATTCTATAATTCTGGGGAAACGGGAAAACACGAATTGCGAACTTGTTCGACACAAGTGTCACTGTTAGGAAAATCCATGGTCAGATCGAGAGTTGAACCTAGACCATGACTGATGGTCAAGACCACGCCGCCGCCACAAAGGTCGTGTCCTGTAGTGCGTACAAGTTAAAGGTCATCAACGAGACTACAACAAACAGAACGAGCTTTCAAAGAGCCGCGCATCTCCATCTCGTGCCAGTATTTACATTTACAATCCGTCAGCAGTCGTCTCGTAACAAGCCTGGGAGGTGGGACGTGTAGTAAGAATGTCAGCCTATTTCAAGATAACGTACTGCTTACCTTGAGCTTTATCGAACTAGGTTATCGTTGTTCGTAAGCTAAAAAGACTGAGGTACGAAAATGCTCTTTCTTTTGTAGTATACGCTAAATAGGTCAATCTTCATTGATGCAATTTACAAATGGCTTTTAAGAAACCCGGAGGTTCATTGCCGCCCCTCCCTATCCTGAGCAAGATTAATCCAGTCTCTATCATCATATCCCACCTCTCTCAGATCGATTTTAATATTATCCTCCCATATACGTCTCGGCTCCCCAAAGGTCTTTTTCCCTTCAGTCTCCCAACTAACACTCTATATGCATTTCTGGATTCCCCATACGTGCTTCATGCCCTGCCCATCTCAAACGTCTGGATTTAATGTTCCTAATTATGTCAGGTGAAGAATACAATGTGTGCAGTTCTGTGTTGTGTACCTTTCTCCATTCTCCAGTAACTTCATCCCTCTTAGCCCCAAATATTTTCTTAAGAACCTTATTCTCAAACATCCTTAATCTCTGTTCCTCTCTTAAAGTGAGAGTCCAAGTTTCACAACCATATAGAACAACCGTTAATATAACTGTTCTATAAATTCTAACTTTCAGATTTTTTGACAGCAGACTAGATGACAAAAGCTTCTCAACCGAATAATAAAAAGCATTTCTTATATTTACTCTGCGTTCAATTTCCTCCCGAGTGTCATTTATACTTGTTACTGTTGCTCCAGGATATTTGAATTTTTCCACCTCTTCGAAGGTTAAATCTCCAATTTTTATATTTCTATTTCGTACAATATTCTGGTCACGAGACATAATCATATACTTAGTCTTTTCGGTATTTACTTCCAACCCTATCGCTTTACTTGCTTCAACTAGAATTTCCGCGTTTTCCCTAATCGTTTGTGGATTTTCCCCTAGCATATTCACGTCATCAGCATAGACAAGAAGCTGATGTAACCCATTCAACTCCAAACCCTGTCCATTATCCTGAACTTTCCTAATGGCATATTCTAGAGCGAAGTTAAAAAGTAAAGGTGATGGTGCATCTCCTTGCTTTAGCCCGCAGTGAATTGGAAAAGCATTAATATGATTTACACAAATTTAGTTAATAGAAAACTATGATTTACAAACATTTGGCGCGTATAAAACTATATCTGTTGTTTAAAGTTAACATTTGAAGCGTAATTTAATATTATTACTGCAATAATTTTTTTTATCTATTTTGAAACATCAAATTTTTCAGAATCTGTGGCAAAATGTTAATTATTTCTCTGTTCTAAAGAAACAATGACAAGATTTCCCCGAAAAATGAAAATTTCTTTCGACTCAGCTACCACAATGTGTAAGAAACATACGTTCATTCACCTTTGGCTGAACGACAAAATAATGTCAACCTCCTAATATGGAGACAACAGCTCAAATATTGGCAAATTTAAGTGAATTTATTTAGGTTATCCTGCCGGTGCACCCCCTTTTATTTTCTATTATGCCAACAAGTGTTGCAATTGAAGGGGAAAGTGGGAAAACATGCCCCCTTCAGAAGTTTTTTTTTCCAACTCTTGCATGCTACAGTAGAAGAGGAGGATATGTATGATAAATATCTCTAAAAGTTACGATACATTTATGCTGTTATTAATCTCAACGTTTCTTTATTAGAAGCTTTTTTTACTTGAAAATAGAATTTTTGACTTCTTAGCGACATTTGATATCTTATTTGGTGACTTTGAGGTGGCAATTGTTGGAAACACTGCTATTATCACAGTCTAGTATATACATTCACGAAGCTCAATACGTAGTAAATATGCATCCATAGATAATTGCTAACCACTATTATCGCTAATATCGCCTCATTATAGACAATGCGAAATTGTACCGGCACAGTCTATTGTTCCTAGCACCCTCACAACTCAAGCTTCGTGACTGTATAAACTAGACTGTGCTATTATCATCTCACAAGAAAGTTAGCATTGCACTGTTATCCATGGGGAGCTCACGTAACTACGTTAATTATAACTGGAACTGGTTTTAGGGTATATGTATGTGGACGACCACAAATATTATCAGAAAATGCAGGCTCTAAATTTCTAAAATTTTATAAGAAAATGAACTCACAATTGAACAGAAATTACAAGGTACCACAATAAGACTTATTAGAACTTAAATATTTGAGAAAAGTATAAAAAAAAAGGTTACTAATAATATTTTTAAGAATTCACTTTTTACTTTAAATTAAATTTTCCAAAATTTGATAATGTTCACACATATTCATAACTCCACAACCATTAGAGATGGAATTCTGAAATTTTGTACACTGATTTAACATGCATTTATGCAAAAGGCAGACTACAATAATGCCCATTTCTTTGAAAATAGAAAAATTAGGTTGCAAAACATTATGTAAATTTTAATATATTTTATATAGGAAAATAAAAAATTAATTGTATTAAAATATACAACTCTACATGTCTGACTGTAGTCTACTTTTCAGAAATAAGTGTTTATTACATGCAGGAAAAATATTAAAGATGTCAGAGAGACCATAACGATGTTATGGTTACCAAAAATGATGAAACTGCAGATTTTTTTTCATACTCTGATGAAACTGGTTTGAAAAATATTATTAGTAACCTTTTTTATACTTTTATCATAAAATTAAGTTATAATAAGTTTTGTTGTGGTACCTTGTAATTTTTGTCCAATCGTGAGTTCATTTTGTTATACAATTTTAGAAATTTAGATCCTGCATTTTCTGATAATATTTGTGGTCGTTCACGTACATACACCCTTAAGAAATAAAGGACAAAAAAAAAAACAAAACAATAACTACACAAGCACGAACTATTGACTTGAATTTCATTTCATGTGACAATGTCATTGCTCATCTGCCTCCAAAGGGAAGACTGCTTTTGGCAGTAGAAGAATAGCATATGATATGTGACATGTAACATGAATATCTCCACCCTTGTTTTATAAATGATGTACCTCTACACGTCTACAACCATTTATTCGAAGAATCTGCAGTCACAGCTGGAAACACATTCATACACATCGCAGTAAATGAAATTCAATTTGTGTTGTGGAGAGATACTGTACGTCCAAATAAGAGCGTAACTAGGGTCATGAGGAACATGACATAATTTATAGTGTTTGGTGGGTGGAGTAGATGCACGTGAGGCCGCGGTCACGTGGCGTCGCGGAGTCACGTGGTAGGACACGAGGAGCGCTGACTCTTGCTGTGGCTGCAGGGCCATGTGCCGGTTAACGTCGAAACATGCACATCGCCAGTTGAGCTGTCGTCTGGCTCCCGTCTCGACGCTACGTAGGCACTCTGTCTGAAGCTTTGGCCCAACACGATGTTCCTATCATTCGTTATTATTCGAAAACAATCAGAGGCATTCTCTGCATCGACAGGACGTGCGTCGCAAGACTTCTTTAGTCGATTATTTAACTATGCTGTATCAACTGCTAGGTTATTTTGCGTCGATGACTTTGGTGACAGTGATACTGGACTAGAGTTGGGCAACACGATTCTTTTTCAGAAGTCGATTCCAACGATTCAATCACACATTACGAATCGATTCTAACGATTCGTTCACGATTCTTCTCAGTCTGCGATTCCAACTATTCTTTTGAATCGTCAACGAGTTCACGATTCTTCCCAGTCTGCGATTCCAACTATTCTTTTGAATCGTCGCAAGACACTTTCCTTTGCAAACCACGCGTAGAACAAAAACGTTCTACATCTCTCTCATAGATGGCATAAGAGGCGAGACATTGGATTGTCTCTTTCTCATTGGCTGGAACTATTCAGTATGAACTCCATTAGTCTACAAAATTACCCAAGATAATGTCTCTAAATTATAATTTATCAACTGAACCTTATTATGAAGTACATTTTTTGCATTACATCTCTATTTAACTATGCAAATTTCAGGTTTGTGTTCATTATTTTCCATACTTAACAAATGCAGTACATATTTTGATTTCACTCTCGCTCGGGAGCATTCGACACGGTTCGGAAATGTCCGTTGACAGGTTACATCAAACAACGAATAGAATCGTGGGTTACGATACCATGCCGATTCCTTCATATTCTTTTGAATGACGATTCGTTACGATTCGTTACGATTCGTTTGAACGACGATTCGTTACGATTCTTTTGAACGACGATTCGTTGATACCACGAATCGATTCTTACGATTCTTTGTTATTAGTCGTTCGAATGAACGATTCGTTCACGAATCGACCCAACTCTATACAGGACGGTGTTTGGCGAGACGATGCCGAGAATTCACCATTGACATTCGCTTTACGATCGGGGAAAATGTTTTGAAACACTTTAGTGGACTGCATATTTTTTACATAGAACGAACTGCATATGGGTGCGATCACCACCTGTCGACAAGTGCATACTTTACCATGTTGCATATCTTTTCGTAGAAGGGATTGTTGACGAACAACGCGCAGAATAAGGAGAACAAGGGAAATACAGGGAGAAAATGGGAATCAAAGAAAATAATCGTACTAGGGGAATATAGAGAGAAAAGGGAAATACAGGGACATCATTTTATTTTTACTTGCATTTTTATTGTACCTGCATTTCTGAATGTACTTCACTCCCACCCCTTCACTAATGTCCTTGCTCCCGTCTGACACACAAACTTGCGGCCGCTGTTGCATTCGAAGTCTTCAAGCAGTGAAGTAAACACTGCAGTATATAGTGTGTTTCAGAAATATGATTGCGTTTTTCTATAGAAGAAAGAACCTATATTAATAATATCGTACTAAAAAATTATATTCAAGAAACGATAAATTCAATTTCAGAGAATATGCTTCAAAATGTTTTTAATAATATGCGTACTGAATTGAAGCCTGCATTGTAATGAACGGCAACCATTTTCAGCAACTTGTTTAAAAATTCAGATTAGCTTTTTTTTTGAATTGAGGTGGCTAGAAGCAAAGGAATGCTAGTGACATTTGTAATAACATGAGTTAAGTGCATCCAGCATAAGCGAAAGTATCTAAAATTTTAGTGGCAAAGGGATATTTTAATCGCATCACACATTAAAATTTAAATAAAAATTTCACAGATTTTACGAAAGCTTAAATATTTAAACCCCATTTTCTCAAAAGTAACTTAAGTGCACTTACAGCCCTTTACTTATGACCCCCTCAATTTAAATGCACTCTCTATATTGTATGTTAACACCAATAATTAATATGCTAAATAAAGTAGACATTACATAACGAATATAGCCGTCTGAAAAGGTGAGTTTTTGAAAAAAAAAATGTTACTACTCTACTGTATTTTGATAAATTCCGTAAAAGTGATGATCAAACTGAAAATCGTAATATCATATTTCCCTACAACATAAATGGATACATTACTTTTCTCTCCTCCTATACCTAGTAAAATGATTTGTTTACATATTGCACAAGTAACATCAAACTCCTGTAATGGAAGGGGGCAACAGTGTTTCCGAGTATAGCCAGGTTAATGTTAAAAATGTTGGTAAAAATAAAGTGATGTCCCTGTACAAGGAGCATACATACGAAGAAACATTTGCCTCGCCTATCGCCATATTCACTGACGCAACATAACATTGTTGTTCATACAGAGTCCATTAAGTAATTATTAAAAAAGGTACTGCTGCATACAGCCACGGAAAAGAACGTTATTAGAAGATATTAAAATAAATAAAGATACCGGTAATGCAGTTTTCACGCAGAGTGAAAAGGGAAGTGCATAAAATGCTTTGCAGAAGTGTTCCTAATTCATTCATTTCATTTAGTATTCTGCCCAACGGCAGGTCTTTCATTGCAAACGCAGCATTTTCCAGCCTTTCCTATTTTCTGTCTTCCTCTTTGTTTCCTCATATGATCCATATATCTTAATGTCGTCTATCATCTGATATCTTCTTCTACTTCGAACTCTTCTCCCGTTCACTATTCCTTCCAGCGTATCCTTCAGTAGGCAGTTTCTTCTCAGCCAGTGACCCAATCAAATCAATTCCTTTTCCTCTTCCTGATCAGTTTCAGCATCATTCTTTCTTCACCCACTCTTCCCAACACAGCTTCATTTCTTATTCTGTTTGTCCACTTCACACGTTCCGTGTTCTTAATAATGAATGAAATTAGCCTGAAGAAATGCAGAAAAGCGCATAAAATGCTTTGCAGAAGTGTTCCTAATAATGAATGAAATTGGCCTGAAGAAATGCAGAAAAGCGCATAAAATGCTTTCCAGAAGTGTTTCTAATAATGAATGAAATTATCCTGAAGAAATGCAGAAAACTGCATAAAATGCTTTGCAGAAGTGTTCCTAATAATGAATGAAATTAGCCTGAAGAAATGCAGAAAAGCGCATAAAATGCTTTGCAGAAGTGTTCCTAATAATGAATGAAATTAGCCTGAATAAATGCAGAAAAGCGCATAAAATGCTTTGCAGAAGTGTTCCTAATAATGAATGAAATTAGCCTGAAGGAATGCAGAAAAGTGCATAAAATACTTTGCAGAAGTGTTCCTAATAATGAATGAAATTAGTCTGAAGAAGTGCAGAAAAGTGCATAAAATGCTTTGCAGAACTGTTCCTAATAATTAATGAAATTAGCCTGAAGAAGTGCAGAAAAGTGCATAAAATGCTTTGCAGAATTGTTCCTAATAATGAATGAAATTAGCCTGAAGAAATGCAGAAAAGTGCATAAAATGCTTTGCAGAAGTGTTCCTAATAATGAATGAAATTAGCCTGAAGAAATGCAGAAAAGCGCATAAAATGCTTTGCAGAAGTGTTCCTAATAATGAATGAAATTGGCCTGAAGAAATGCAGAAAAGCGCATAAAATGCTTTCCAGAAGTGTTCCTAATAATGAATGAAATTATCCTGAAGAAATGCAGAAAACTGCATAAAATGCTTTGCAGAAGTGTTCCTAATAATGAATGAAATTAGCCTGAAGAAATGCAGAAAAGCGCATAAAATGCTTTGCAGAAGTGTTCCTAATAATGAATGAAATTAGCCTGAAGAAATGCAGAAAAGCGCATAAAATGCTTTGCAGAAGTGTTCCTAATAATGAATGAAATTAGCCTGAATAAATGCAGAAAAGCGCATAAAATGCTTTGCAGAAGTGTTCCTAATAATGAATGAAATTAGCCTGAAGGAATGCAGAAAAGTGCATAAAATACTTTGCAGAAGTGTTCCTAATAATGAATGAAATTAGCCTGAAGAAGTGCAGAAAAGTGCATAAAATGCTTTGCAGAACTGTTCCTAATAATTAATGAAATTAGCCTGAAGAAGTGCAGAAAAGTGCATAAAATGCTTTGCAGAATTGTTCCTAATAATGAATGAAATTAGCCTGAAGAAATGCAGAAAAGTGCATAAAATGCTTTGCAGAAGTGTTCCTAATAATGAATGAAATTAGCCTGAAGAAATGCAGAAAAGTGCATAAAATGCTTTGCAGAAGTGTTCCTAATAATGAATGAAATTAGCCTGAAGAAATGCAGAAAAGTGCATAAAATGCTTTGCAGAAGTGTTCCTAATAATGAATGAAATTAGCCTGAAGAAATGCAGAAAAGTGCATAAAATGCTTTGCAGAAGTGTTCCTAATAATGAATTAAATTAGCCTGAAGAAATGCAGAAAAGCGCATAAAATGCTTTGCAGAAGTGTTCCTAACAATGAATGAAAGTAGCCTGAAGAAATGCAGAAAAGTGCATAAAATGCTTTGCAGAAGTGTTCCTAATAATGAATGAAATTAGCCTGAAGAAATGCAGAAAAGTGCATAAAATGCTTTGCAGAAATGTTCCTAATAATGAATGGAATTTGTCTGAAGAAATGCAGGAAAGTGCATAAATTGCTTTGCAGAAATGTTCCTAATAATGAATGGAATTTGTCTGAAGAAATGCAGGAAAGTGCATAAAATGCTTTGCAGAAGTGTTCCTAATAATGAATGGAATTTGTCTGAAGAAATGCAGGAAAGTGCATGAAACCCTTTGCAGACCTGTTCCTAATAATTAATGAAATTTGCCCGAAGAAATGCAGGTGTAAATGTCTCCTAGTAGGGTATATTTAATGTTTTTACAGAACTGGTTCTGCAATGGCGAAATATAGCGGGCATGACATCTGTGAAGGGGAACACACGCTCAACAGTAGAGAGGACTGTTATCCGTTTGACCGTGACATTCCAAGGAGGCTGGGGGCAAACTGCAGTTTCTTATGTTCACAAGATCCGTTTGTAGAGTTCACTCCAGAGTGACTCATCATAAGCTTGATGAGCAACCTGTGGATCTCGAGCCGCATTTGGATCGGTAAATAAATGCGGACACTACATTAATCGTCCCGCGCCTTGGCGTCGTGGTCTAAGACATCCTGCTAAGTGCTCGCGTACGCTGGTTCAAGTCCTCATGAAGGAATAAGTTTTCTCATGAAATTTCAGCCAGTGTATGGGACCGGTGTCCACCCAGCATCATGATGCACTTGGGAAGCTACGATAGTTTACAAAACCCTGCTATAACTACTGGGGGGATCACTTTCCTCGAAAATGCAATAATGATGAACGTTTCAACAATTCAGCTTCTAACTACAAACTGATATATTCCCGCGAAAAAGTGTGTCAGTGTGTAGTAGGCCTATTTTGGAAAGCTTCCTCTAGAATACAACACGTCACACGTCGTATATCACACTATTTCATATTTGTACCCTTATTTCATATCTGTAACACTTCCTAAATAATATTAACAAAATACTGGCCAGCAGTTTCAGAATTTATAGTTCGGGTCAGCTTACTTCAAAACCTAAGAGTGAAACCTAACCACTTCCCTCCATTACTACATATGCTAGTGGATTGTGGTGATTTTCTAGTTTGCAGGTTGAATTTTGTTTTGCTAACTTGGTTTCGAATTTCGATACTGACAAATATTACAAATGATAGTGATTTTGTAACTTATGTTGGTAGCTGAGACAAACGTTGTCAATACTAGAGTTCCATGAAATTAAAATTATAATAGATTTCTGAGCCGGGTACTGGAAGATAGTGAAATTTGAACATAAGAATAATATTTTTAGCGTTAGTACAATCATTAATACAATATGGTATAATAAATTGGGGTGGAGTAGCATCATCTGTACTTAATTCATAAATTTTATTACACAGAAGATTAATAAAAATTTGTCTGACCAAAAATATGGATTACCCAACAAATTTAATTTATACAGATTTTAATGTATTAACTATTGAAGAAATTTATAAATATAGTTTACTAACTTACTATCACAGAAATCAAATAAAACATAAATCTAATCGACATGAATATCGTACTTGAAGACAAAAGTCTACTTTCCATTAATTGAGCCTAATTGTCATACAAGTGCATCTCTTAAACATGGTGCTAGTTTCGGCCCAAGACTTTACAATAAAGTTACAAACCATTTTCCAAATTTGAAATATTTTAAAATTGGAGCTTTTAAAAAAGAAATTTATAAAATTATTCATGATATATAATATTAACAAATGTATTTTTTTACCTTTTATTTCTGTCGACAATATTCATGTTTTTATTGAATGTCACTGGCTTCTGTCGGATTGTCAATTTATATTAAATGTGTATTTTCTTTTCTCTTTCTTCTTTATTCTTGCTCTTGTGTTGTGTTTATCGGTTTGAATTAAGTTACTTACTGTATTTAGTAAACTGTCCTTGTAAATTTTATGTTATATTATTGGCTAAGACCACACCGTACACGAGCCTGCTCTTACGGTAGTGGCTAGAAATATTTTTGTTTTATAAATTTAATTTGTACTCACTAGCTAGCTAGTTAAATAAATAAATAAATAAATAAATAAATAAATAAATAAATAAATAAATAAGTAAATAAGTAAATAAGTAAATAAGTAAATAAGTAAATAAGTAAATAACTAAATAAATAAATAAATAAATTTTATGTGTTGCGTTGTGGTTACAATTGAAGACTATAATCAGTTAGGCCTACGTGTAAATAAATATAACATACTTGGATGTGATAATGCAGGTGGGTGATAGATAGAAATACCATTCCACATTTTAATTAATTTCTTTAGTGTTTAGATTTTTATTACAATAATGTCAAAAAGAGGAAAAAGCATGGCAGCGACTCCACCAAGAAAGCGTAGGCCTAAAGCGTGCTGCGAGAGTGGGGATAACTTTCCCTACTGGCGTTCTGTTCTTCCAGATTTAACCGAAAGAAGATATTGGAGAAGGAATTATGCTCACGGAGACAGCAATTATAACTAGAAAACAAAATTATTAGGAGTAAGTATTCTTAAGCATAGATTTCATGGTGATATTCGGTTTTCGGAGTTAGTACTAATAATTTCACGTGGTTAAACAAAATAGCCTACATTTTTAGGTTACGTCTCGTGAATCAATTGTCTAGTGAAACCAATTAATTTCATATTGCCAGACAAAATAACTAACAATGTTGGTCCGTTTCTCGTATAGTTTGCCTACGAAAATATGTTACAAATAATTGAATTGTTTAGAATAACCTTCCAACATAAATGATTCAATTCAATTCAATTTAATTCAATTGAATTTATTTGGACATTAGACATACAGTTTTAGGCTTCGTCAGAATACATTGAAAAACATATAAATATGCATTTTAAAAAACACTAATAAAATAAAAAGTAAAATTTAAATAATACAATGAAAACATGAAATAATTTGAAACTTTTAAATTAAAGAAAACTAACTAAATTGCAATTAAACTTATTTATTAAAATAAAATTCTATAGAAATTTGTGTTGAAAAACTCAGCAACAGAATAAAAAGCATTATTTAATAACCAATTGTAAAATCTAGTTTTGAAGCTATTGATTGGTAATTTATAGTATTGACTTGGGAGCTTATTATATAATTTCATCCCCATAATGGAAAAGTTTGTGTTGCTCTTGTGTAATCTACAATATGGAATATTAATTTGTTCACTATTTCTAATTTCATGATCATGTATATTGGCCACTGATGAGTAATTGTCGATATTTTGTCGAGTTTAAAGTACTAGAACATATATATACAAATTTATGATTGTTAAAATCCGTGATTGAAAAGTGGCCGACAATGTTCCAGATAGTTTGATTTACATAAAATTCTAATGGCTTCCTTTTGTAAAATCAAGACGCTTCAAATTTTGGTTCCATTTCCCCAGAAAATTAGGGGATATCAGATTATCGACTGAAAGAAAGAAAAGTAGGCACATCTTAAATAGTCTTGAGAAACGCAAGTCGTTAATTTCTTTAACAAATATGAAACTCTTAATAGCTTTGTGCATATATATTCGATGTGCTTATCCCATGTTAAACTGGAGTCTATAAAAAGTCCTAGAAATTTTGTGTAACAGTTGGCAACACTGACAAGACGACAATATAGTGAAGATCACATAAGTTCAGTTCCCAAACAGCAAATATTTCCGTCTTGTCAGTGTTGCCAACTGTTACCAGATATCACCACATGTAGTAAAATCACGATCCTATGTACTGAATGACTCTGTACTCTGAATGGCACACATTTTCTTCCTTGGAGGAGTCACTGCCACGCTATTTCCTCTCTTTGGCATTGTAATAAAAATCTAAACACGAAAGAAATTCATTAACATGTGAAATTGTATTTTTATCAATTACCCACGTGCATTATCATATCCAAGTATGTTATATCTATTCGTACTTATCTGACTATTCTTGAATTATAACTACAACACAACACATAAAATAACTATTATGTATTAATATTAATACTAATATTAATTAATTGTTAATAAGTTCGAATTTCACTATCTTCCAGTAACCGACTCAGAATCTAGTAGTATTTAGTTTTCAAGAACGCCAGTACTGAAGACGCTTACCATGGCTACGACTTTAATACCAACATAACAGTTACAAAAACACTACCAGTTGTAGTATTTGTCAGTACCGAAATTCTAAACTGAGTTGGCAGAAGAAAATTCAACCTTCAAACTAGAAAATCACCATAATCCACTAGCATATATAGTAATAGGGGAAAAATTGTTAGGTTTCACCCTTAGGGTATCAAGTTAGTTGGTCTGCCCTATATTTGTTGTTTAGGAACTGTTCTTACGTGACCCTCACTATAGCTAGGGCATTTCTAGATCTTGAATTTCTTCGATATCTATAGAAAAGTATTTTGTTAAAATAGTAACAATGACACGAAAACTGGGTTACACGCCAGGAGGATTGAAGCACGCATTTACCCGATCCCTAGCTCGCCTAGAGCCCAGTCGTAACTCCTAATACCCCGCGAAGGAGGGAAGAAGCAACAAAATGAGGCTGTAATCCTTTAGACTCACTGTGAAACGACATCCGTCAGTCTCCGGGCTAAGAGCAGACTTCTTACGTCTCATTTTCGCTAACATATACCGCAAATGCAGCCCACCACGTTATAGGCCAGCATGTGCTGTAAAGTTTGTAGCTTCTTCCTGCAGTTCGTAACGTCAACTTCTGTTCTGCAGCATCATACGCAGCAAACTGCACCATTCCCCGTGGCCTCTTAATGACTGAGAGCTTAAAAATAGCCAGATTTGTAAAAATTCCTTCATTTTACTTTCTCAATAGGGATAACTGCTGTTGTGCTGCAATATGTATAACTTTTATATAGTTTAGAACTTTTATAACTTCAGCTCTAGTGGCTGATTCAATAAATTCTATTCCCTCTGTTCCAAAATATGGTATAGAAAGATGTCATTAATTCTGTTCCAAAATATGATATAGAAAAATGTCATTAATTCTGTTCCAAAATATGATGTAGAAAGATGTCATTAATTCTGTTCCAAAATATGGTATAGAAAGATGTCATTAATTCTGTTCCAAAATATGGTATAGAAAGATGTCATTAATTCTGTTCCAAAATATGGTATAGAAAGATGTCATTAATTCTGTTCCAAAATATGGTATAGAAAGATGTCATATATTCCGTTCCAAAATATGGTATAGAAAGATGTCATTAAATCTGTTCCAAAATATGGTATAGAAAGATGCCATTAATTCTGTTCCAAAATATGGTATAGAAAGATGTCATTAATTCTGTTCCAAAATATGGTATAGAAAGATGTCATTAATTCTGTTCCAAAATATGGTATAGAAAGATGTCATTAATTCTGTTCCAAAATATGGTATAGAAAGATGTCATATATTCCGTTCCAAAATATGGTATAGAAAGATGTCATTAAATCTGTTCCAAAATATGGTATAGAAAGATGCCATTAATTCTGTTCCAAAATATGGTATAGAAAGATGTCATTAATTCTGTTCCAAAATATGGTATAGAAAGATGTCATTAATTCTGTTCCAAAATATGGTATAGAAAGATGTCATTAATTCTGTTCCAAAAAAATATGGTATAGAAAGATGTCATTAATTCTGTTCCAAAATATGGTATAGAAAGATGTCATATATTCCGTTCCAAAATATGGTATAGAAAGATGTCATTAAATCTGTTCCAAAATATGGTATAGAAAGATGCCATTAATTCTGTTCCAAAATATGGTATAGAAAGATGTCATTAATTCTGTTCCAAAATATGGTATAGAAAGATGTCATTAATTCTGTTCCAAAATATGGTATAGAAAGATGTCATATATTCCGTTCCAAAATATGGTATAGAAAGATGTCATATATTCCGTTCCAAAATATGGTATAGAAAGATGCCATTAATTCTGTTCCAAAATATGGTATAGAAAGATGTCATTAATTCTGTTCCAAAATATGGTATAGAAAGATGTCATTAATTCTGTTCCAAAATATGGTATAGAAAGATGTCATTAATTCTGTTCCAAAATATGGTATAGAAAGATGTCATATATTCCGTTCCAAAATATGGTATAGAAAGATGCCATTAATTCTGTTCCAAAATATGGTATAGAAAGATGTCATTAATTCTGTTCCAAAATATGGTATAGAAAAATGTCATTAATTCTGTTCCAAAATATGGTATAGAAAGATGTCATATATTCCGTTCCAAAATATGGTATAGAAAGATGTCATTAAATCTGTTCCAAAATATGGTATAGAAAGATGCCATTAATTCTGTTCCAAAATATGGTATAGAAAGATGTAATTAATTCTGTTCCAAAATATGGTATAGAAAGATGTCATTAATTCTGTTCCAAAATATGGTATAGAAAGATGTCATATATTCCGTTCCAAAATATGGTATAGAAAGATGTCATTAAATCTGTTCCAAAATATGGTATAGAAAGATGCCATTAATTCTGTTCCAAAATATGGTATAGAAAGATGTCATATATTCGTTCCAAAATATGGTATAGAAAGATGTCATTAAATCTGTTCCAAAATATGGTATAGAAAGATGCCATTAATTCTGTTCCAAAATATGGTATAGAAAGATGTCATATATTCCGTTCCAAAATATGGTATAGAAAGATGTCATTAAATCTGTTCCAAAATATGGTATAGAAAGATGCCATTAATTCTGTTCCAAAATATGGTATAGAAAGATGTCGTTAATTCTGTTCCAAAATATGGTATAGAAAGATGTCATTAATTCTGTTCCAAAATATGGTATAGAAAGATGTCATATATTCCGTTCCAAAATATGGTATAGAAAGATGTCATATATTCCGTTCCAAAATATGGTATAGAAAGATGCCATTAATTCTGTTCCAAAATATGGTATAGAAAGATGTCATTAATTCTGTTCCAAAATATGGTATAGAAAGATGTCATTAATTCTGTTCCAAAATATGGTATAGAAAGATGTCATTAATTCTGTTCCAAAATATGGTATAGAAAGATGCAGTTTATTCCGTTCCAAAATATGGTATAGAAAGATGTCATTAATTCTGTTCCAAAATATGGTATAGAAAGATGTAATTAATTCTGTTCCAAAATATGGTATAGAAAGATGTCATTTATTCCGTTCCAAAATATGGTATAGAAAGATGTCATTAATTCTGTTCCAAAATATGATGTAGAAAGATGTCATTAATTCTGTTCCAAAATATGGTATAGAAAGATGTCATTAATTCTGTTCCAAAATATGGTATAGAAAGATGTCATTAATTCTGTTCCAAAATATGGTACAGAAAGATGTCATTAATTCTGTTCCAAAATATGGTATAGAAAGATGTCATTTATTCCGTTCCAAAATATGGTATAGAAAAATGTCATTAATTCTGTTCCAAAATATGGTATAGAAAGATGTCATTTATTCCGTTCCAAAATATGGTATAGAAAAATGTCATTAATTCTGTTCCAAAATATGGTATAGAAAGATGTTATTAATTCTGTTCCAAAATATGGTATAGAAAGATGTCATTTATTCCGTTCCAAAATATGGTATACATTTGTTAAAGTTCTCAGTAAAAGAATGTAACTTTAATGTATCTTCTAGATACTCTTACTTATTTGTATGATAAATTAACATAAGAGAAACTAACAAATAAAGTACATTTCATTCCATGTGATGTTAAATTAATAAAAGGAAAGAAACAAACATTAGTTTGAGAGAGGAAAATTAACATAAAAACTGCAATAAATTACAAGCCGTTTTATACGACTATTGTGTGCCTTAGATGTTCTATTCAAAATTGATTGGATTGGTGTTCCATTTCCTGCAACATGAACACTACAGCAGGTGTCCATTTGATTTCTGTTCATAATGAACTATTTAAATATTACAGTTTTATGCACTACAGAAGATTAGAAACATTCACAACTGCACTGTCTGATAGTCCCTTCATTACTGAACGGAATATCACACCGCGAAACATTTCGTGCGCGCATGCGCAATAATCAAAATTGTTTTCTTTCTTTCTCTCTTTTTTTCTTTCTTTTTCTTTTTTTTTCTTTTCTTTTTCTTTTTTTTTTTCTTTTGTAAAATACGTTTTTTCTTTAGTCTGAAAGTAAAAGAATGATACAAATAGAGAATAAATCATTCAGCAGTATCATTTCTTTAATTGGCAAGTATTATGAAGTTAAAAATGTGCTTGAACTCCCTAGTTGCTTCGTACAGACATCTTTTTCTATTTTTAACTAGAAAATTACATTATTCTTACGCACTTATCACAACAATTATTACAAATCACACCACTTCCACCGACTTAATTATTTGCAGTTCAATTTTGCATCCTAATTTACAGTCTTGGAGGGTTTACAAGACATTTTAAAAAATGTCGCCGTCCGCTTGAGTACACTTGGCCGCACGCTTGTGAACGGCACTCGTCGCGCTATGTAACTGCATTCGGCTATCTTTGATTTCCGTAGCGCTCGCGCTGGCTGCTGACTGCACGCTGACCAAGATCACGCGTTCACAGCAATGCGTTTCAATAACGAAACGTAACTCTGTAAATATTGAGAATAGGACTCATGTTTATATGACATTTTTTGCTCAGAATATCTTCGGAAGTAAGCTCCGTAAAGGACGGTAAATCCTCGTGAATCACCCTGTATATTGTTTTAAAGAGAAAGTTTGGTACTTTTTAAACACAAAATAAAAAATCGTATTTTTTATCCTTAATCATTACCTTGTCCCCTTAAGAAAATACAAAACAATTAAACAATTAATCTAATTTGTTTCCTAAATCTGTGTGTTAAGTGTACTTATTTCAGAGATTATTATTATTATTATTATTATTATTATTATTATTATTATTATTATTATTATTTCTTCTATATTAGAAATTCTAAATCTTCCTCGCCGGTCTTCAGATGTATTAAACATGCTAACTTACATGTAGGCGATTTCGATCTATTCAATGTATAGAAGTATTAGAATATGGCAATGTCTTTGCTAATATTATTTGCATAATCCTTATACACAAATTGGTAGTAAGAATCAACTCCTTTCCCTATTATTTTATAGTATTAATTCTTGTAAATTGATTATTGTAATCTATGTTCTTTATTTTGTTGTTAACTTCAAGTATTTAATTTGTACCATAGTTGTTCATTTTACTGTATTAATTGTATCACTGTGCTGGACTTTTATTGGCCAATGGCTGTTGTCCAGCAAATAAATAAATAAATAAATATTATTTATATTGTTTACATCTTTATCTTGTTGCGGTAACGAAACAGCTTTCGAATGTAGTGGTATTCTATTCTTGTTTTTATAAGTGCTTATCTTCTAATTTATTCCTATCTGAACGATTTTGATTCTACGTTACTGTATTGAAACAATATCGATGGTGTTTAGGTAAAATGGCTTAACCCTCGTTACTTTAAATTTGTCTTTTTTGCTGCACTTACTGTAATTAATTAAAATGTAATTACAAAATTGTGAAGATATAGTTTTGGCAATTATATTGTGTTTTTATATAAAAAATCAATATGTATCTTTGTTCTGGCAATAAAGTATTATTATTATTATTATTATTATTATTATTATTATTATTATTAATATTATTATTATGTAACTAAAAATAATAATGTGTTAAAATTTAATTTTTGTTGTTCCTGAAAAGTATTTCTTTTCTAGAATAAGCCCATTTACCTGAACACCTTCGATATAATAACAACACACTGAATGTTATATATAATACATGTTTCAAGAATAGCAGCAGCAGCATTGCTGCCAACACGTGTTATTTGCTGTTTCTTCATGTGATTGCATATGTTTATACTTACTTCATAGCGAAAACAAGGCCATAAAGCTGATTACGAACATTACAGAAAACACAGGAAGTGATGATATCAGTGCAGATCGAGTTGTTTAATGTGCCCGTGTAGACCACGTCAGAGGAATCCATTTTATGGGCATCGACTGAGCCTCGCTCAAGGAAAATATTTTCAAGAAAAGCAAATTCCACGTTGTTTTCTTATTGAAGAAGTAGAATATGCGATGTAGACGGAAGGAAGGCTGCAACTTCATATGAAGTTAGAATCTGAAGATGTTCGCAACTCTGTATATTTCGCAGTGTTAACGAAGTGACTTACGTAAAGAAGTCAGTATTCGAGGTTTTTTGCTTTTATGAGTGTGATTGTTCAGAAAGAGAGTGGGTGATTGTGTCTGAAAATGAGTGATTGATTTAATCAGAAAATGAGTGAGTGGTTGAATCAGTAAATGAGTGAGTGATTTATTGATTGAATCAGAAAATGAGTCAGTCAGTGATTGTTTGATTGAATCAGGAAGTGAGTGATAGAGTCAGAAAGTGAGCGAGCGATTGAGTCTGAAAGTGAGCGAGTGATTGAGTCTGAAAGTGAGCGAGCGATTGAGTCAGAAAGTGGGCAAGTGATTGAGTCAGAAGTGAGCGAGTGATAGGGTCGAAAAGTAGACAAATGATTGAGTCGAAAAGTGAGCGATTGATTGAGTCAGAAGTGGGCGAGTGATTGAGTCGAAAAGTGGGCGAGTGATAGAGAAAGAATGTGAGCGAGTGATTGAGCCAGTAAATGAGCGAATGATTGAGTCAGTAAGTGAGCAAGTGATTAAGTCAGAAAGTGAGCGAATGATTGAGTCAGTAAGTGAGCAAATGATTGAGTCAGTAAGTTAGAGAGTGATTGAGTCAGAAAGTGAGTGATTGAGTCAGGAAGAGAGTGAGTGATTGAGTCAGGAAGAGAGTGAGTGATTGAGTTTGAGAAGTCGGTGATTGAGTGAGGAAGTGACAGATTGAGCCAAAAATGATAGCAACAAAAAGTGAGTAATTGAATCAGAGAGCAATTAAGTCAGAAAGTGGGTATCGTATTGAGTGAGAAGGTACGAGTAGAAAGAAATTGTGAATTATTCTTTAAATATGTAATGTGAACATCTTTCATTACTAGGGTGAATACAGAAATTGAAGACGTTTCGAAGGTTGACTGTGCCTTCGACTTCAGATAAATAAAAAGGATGGTGGTACATGACAATGATTGAGTGACTAAATGAGTGCGAGACTGAATAATTGAGTGACTGATTAATTCAGTGATTGTGGAAGTGGCAAAATGAATTATTGAAGGGTATACTGAATTAATAACTGAGAAAGTGGGTGGGTGAGTGGATGAGTGAGTGGGTAGGTGAGTGGGTGGGTGGGTGGGTGGGTGAGTGAACGAGTGGGTGAGTGGATGAGTGAGTGGGTGGGTGAGTGGATGAGTGAGTGGGTGGGTGGTTGAGTGGATGAGTAAGTGGGTGGATGGGTGGATGAGCGAGTGAGTGGGTGGGTGGGTGAGTGGGTGGATGAGTGAATGAGTGGGTGGGTGGGTGAGTGGGTGGATGAGTGAATGAGTGGGTGAGTAAGTGGGTGAGTGGATGAGTAAGTGGGTGGATGAGTGGGTGAGTGGGTGGGTGAGTGAGTGAGTGGGCGGGTGTGTGGGTGAGTGGATGAGTAAGTGGGTGGATGAGTGAGAGTGGGTTTGTGAGTGGGTGGGTGAGTTGATGAGTGAGTAAGTGGGTGGATGAGTGGATGAGTGGGTGGGTGGGTAAGTGGATGAGTGAGTAAGTGGGTGGATGAGTGAGTCAGTGGGTGGGTGAGTGGATGAGTGAGTGAGTGGGTGAGTTGAAGAGTGAGTGGGTGGGTGGATGAGTGGGTGGGTGAGTGGATGAGTGAGTGGGTGAGTGGATGAGTGAGTGGGTGGGTGGATGAGTGGGTGGGTGAGTGAGTGGGTGGGTGGATGAGTGAGTGTGTGGGTGGGTGAGTGGATGAGTGAGTGTGTGGGTGGGTGAGTGGATAAGTGAGTGGGTGGGTGGGTGAGTGGATGAGTGAGTGGGTGGGTGGATGAGTGAGTGAGTCAGTGGGTGGGTGGATGAGTGAGTGAGTGAGTCAGTGGGTGGGTGAGTGGATGAGTGAGTGAGTCAGTGGGTGGGTGAGTGGATGAGTGAGTGAGTCAGTGGGTGGGTGAGTGGATGAGTGAGTGGGTGGTTGAGTGGATGAGTGAGTGAGTGGGTGGGTGAGTGGATGAGTGAGTGAGAAACTGAATATGACCGGTCTAAGGTGGTGAGGACAGAACATTAAATCCTAGAACGTTGGTTCCCAAATGTTTGGAGACGCGACCCACTTTTGGACGAGATATTTTTTACAACCCCTTACTACCGGATTAGTACTTAATCAATACTGTAATCACTAATCACATTAAAAAAATAATTCTCCCTGTAGAATTCTTGCACAAAAGTGTGCAGCAGAGTGCTGCATTGGAGTTAAATCGCTCGCTTGAACTCGGTCGAATGTCGCACCCTCGAGCGAGATAAGATCGGTCGTGATACGCTCGTAATAAATAGAAGCACAGTGCAAGGTCATCTCACCGACATGTCTTATCTTGTATGGAAGGGGACAGATAAGATACACATATGAAGAGTCCACTGCAAGAATGATGGATGTCATTTGGAATACATTTTGCAGGAGAAGCAATTGAAAGTTTGAAATGCTTAGCGCTCAAAGCTACAATGACTATCAGTGTTAATTCCATATAACTCTGTATGTACATTCTATATGTCTTAAGCTATGCATTGACAGTCTTGGTTCATTTTCGACAAGAAAGTGACATCCATCATTCTTGCAGTGGACTCTTCATACGTTTTGCCCACACGGTAAAAATAAGGCTTTATTTTCTGCGTTTATAACAAACGTTAATGTAACAGTCCAATGGAACGTACCAAAACAGTAACGTGAAGTTATAAATAAAATAGTATGAAAAACTTCGATATACAGTTATTATTCCTAATTAATAATTATTCAATATTTGATTTACAACATATATAATATGATAGGTCCATACATAGTGTTCCGCCTATATAGTGCGACAATGTAGAAACGTTTTACAAAGTATTATTGTTATAGCAGTAGATTAATAACAATATTAGTACAGAGATAACGTCACAGAAAATATAATAAAACGAATAATCATGCTGCACAATTGTTACAGACGCAAAGATTTATACACTAATTATCAGAGATTATTATTACTAGAAAACTTGATACGGTTCTTGCATTATCGTGATTGTGTTCTCCGTTTATAATAATTACATTTACATCTAATAACGTCTATCAGATGTGGCAAAAACAAAATCAGTCCTGTTTGGAAAAAAAAAGAAGAAGAAGAAGAAAAACATTTGCCTACAACATTTATATTACATTTTAAAGCAAGTTTTGTAGTTGTACTATGGAAAGGTTAGTTAAACACTGCAAAGTTTTGAAATGATAAACGTCTATGATGTTACTACACAGTTCATCACTGTAACAAGAACGAATGTCTAACGCTCGGCTTATACCGTTCGAGGATTTATCGCTCGCGACAATTTTACCCTTCATGCATGTGCGCCAACTATCGGATTATGCTATGAACTACTTGGCGCTCGAGAGAAAACGTCCGATGCAGACCTCTGGTGTGCAGCATATATTTATCTATGTAGTGTATGCTAAATGTCCATTTAAAAAAAAATGGACTTTACCGATTTTTGCACCGAGGTCTTCAATTATTCTCTTACATTTAGTGATACGTTATTTTGTCATAATTTCTAGTAAAACTAGGAAATTTTATATAACCAATATCTCGTCAGTTTTTTCCGCAAATGCATAAACATTTCTTGACCTCTGTAATACCAAAAACGTCTTTACCGCATCATGTTTTACTTACGGTATTGTAAATGTCTTTACATGTCAGGATATCAAATGTTACACTTTTTTGCTGCAGAAATTTTCCGCATTGTTTAAGTATGTAGGTAGATAGTGTGTGGCCCTGAATTGAAGAATAATGGAGTCTAGTTGAGCATAATTTTGGAGTATGACACGTGACACCACAACACAACGTTGTGTCACGTGCGGTGTGATAGGCTACATTACGTCATTCTTAACATTGTATACATTCAGGCCTGTAATTGTGTACCATGTACACTTTAATGATATTACGACGCAACTAATTCTACAATATGCCAGCAGGAAATGTGCAGGTTTAACTACAGTAGAGCCCCAATTATATAACCGTCACACATTAACCGATCGGTGGATTATCCGACCGTCTTTCTTTTGCTCTTCTTTCTGCAGAAAAAAAACCTGTAGTATTGTACAGTACTTTATACAGGGACATCGTTTTATTTTTACTGACATTTTTAATATTAACCTGGCTATATCTTTGGATTAAAGGTCTAGAACCGGAAACACCGCTTGCTCCCTCTTCCAAGACTGGAGTTCGATGATACTAGCGTAAAATACAAATCACTTTACTATGTATAGGAGGGAGGAAAAGTAGTTCATCCACTTATGTAAACTAGGAAATATCGCAATTTTGAGTTTGATAATTTTCATTAGGTTTTTGTTTAATCAAAATACAGTACTGTATTAACACATAGGGCCGTATTCATAGACATTCTTAGCGCCGGCTTCTGATGGATGATCAGCGAACTTACGTTTTTCATATTCATATACCAGTGTTAGCGATATGATATGATATGAATCCTGTACAAGTAACCAGTCGCTAGCGCGGGCTAGCGAAATGTCTATGAATAGCACCCTTAGTGTTTCTACTCACGAATTGAGCTATCCATGCAGACGTATTAATTATGCAGTGTATATTGTACTGTTGCAACACATTAGCGTACAATATAGAGAATGAAGTTAAATTGAAAAATAATCATAATATGGATATTTAAACACATTTTTTAAAATGGTGGCCGTTCATTTCGATACAGGTTTCAGTTCTTTTATACATATTATCGCTCTATAGACTATTGTACCTAATTCCAATTACCAGTTTCGTCCTTCGTACGAGTAACTCATGTTAAAATAATTCTATACATACTCTATAAAATAATACTTTACCTACTGTAAATGTAATCTTCACTTCTGCCCGATCCGAAAAGATAAAATTACTCAGAAATGCTATCTACTGTCCGTTCAAGTGGTTTTGTCGCAGGGTCGTAGAAAGGGGGGGGGGATCACGTGACAGTTAATTACTTAGCGAGGCCCTTTTATTTAAGTTAAATTAAAGAGCTGTATAATATTACGTAGACGTCCAATTCCTAACAGAAATTAATGTTTTCAGAAAAGAGCTAAGACAGCCCAGCTACTAAACTTTACAGAGGGGCGAACAGAAGCAGGTGGGGGAAACCAGGATGCGACATAGGCAAACGGACGACAGTGCCTGTGCGAAAATATGATTCAATATTGAAAGCTCTTTCGTCACTGGAAAACGCGAACATATTTCTGGAACGTACTATACTCACTAGTCAGTACTGCATACGCGGCCTTAGTTCTGTGTGGAGAACGGTTGGAAGTTTACTAGTAGAGGGGGTGGGAGTGAAGTACATTAAGAAACTCAGGTACAATAAAAATTGTAGTAAAAATAAAATGATGTTCCTGTATTAGTAAGTATTTTTCCTAGAGTTTATTACAAGCCTTTACTCTTAGACAGTATTGCTGCTGCTGCTGCTGCTGCTAGTAGGAACAGTTACTTGTGGATATTTTCCCAACTTATAAAACCGTCACTACTTTCTTTCAAAGAAAAGACATCAAGAACTTCCGCACAATTTATAGCAAACCTGTGCACCATTCAGTCCTTGTTCTACTGTCCCAGTGGGCGTACTGTGTAACTTTTACGCAAAATGTGTTCCACGAAAAGTAAAAGAAAAGTGTTTGATAAGTATTGAAAAACGTGCCAGTAATTGAGGGGTTTAGGAAAAGGGAAACAGTGACGCGTTTCACATCAGAATACGAGATTGACGTTACAACTCAGCACGATTTAATACTAACATAAGGACGAAGTGTTTAAAATATACATCTTGATTACACAACTTTTAACACTGTATCACTTCGGAATATGTATTATATATCTTTCGCGTGTTAAATATTACAATACCTGGTTAACTAGTTTCAGCCTGTTGGCCATCTTCATAACTGGTTGGTGCTGGTCTTGGCGCCTTTTGTTTCTGTTTCCTGTGTGGGTGTGTTTGTGTAGTGTAATGTGGAGTCAAAGACTGTGTTCTGAAATTGAGTTGTGTTGAGAATTTCATTTGAATGTGTTTTTGTGTGTCCATATACTTCGTATTGTTCTACTGTGTTTAGTTTTTGGCTTTTAGTTGAATATGTAGCATTTCCATGTCTGTGTTTATATCTCTGTAGGTGTGGTTAGCATTTGTGATGTGTTCTGCATATGTGTAAGTATTTTGTAGTTCCGTTATGGCTGTGATGTGCCCTTTGTAACGTGTTTGAAATGATCTTCCTGTTTGTCCTATGTATAGTCCTGTCGCTCTAATTTTCGGCAGCCAATCGCGTTGCAGGTCGGCTACATTTAAACGTGTGCGTCTTGTGATTCGCTGGTGAAGACGTTATTCATTTCTTAAGGCTCGATAAATACTTAATATAATCGCCCGCCATTTTGGCTCTTTCTTTGGCGTTCGCAGAAAGCACACGAAGACATTATTTGCCGCTCAATTATTTGCTGAATTACAGTGCGTTTGATTCATTATCATAGGAGCTACGACAGGATAATGTTTATCGGTGAGGCAAATAGATTCCTCGTATGGTAGCTCGGCAACGAAAGAACAAAAATGGCGAACGATACTACCTACCTAGACTTTATAGCGCCTTCACTTCCTAAGACGTAAGCAAAGAGGAGGAGTCACGCGGGGAATAACAGCGTCGCGACTATAGCAGTTCCTGCAAACAAATACAACCACACAGGCGTATACAAACTCAAATGCAACACCTGAATGTAGCACGTAGGCTATGGGTGAATCCAGAAATGCATATAAAGTGTTAGTTGGGAGACCGCAGGGATAAAGACCTTTGGGGAGGCCGAGACATAGGTGGGAGGATAATATTAAAATAGATTTGAGGGAGGTGGGATATGATGGTGGAGACTGGATTAATTAGTGTCGTGCATTGCAGGCGCTATGCTCAGTTCAAGTTTGTCGAGTATGACGAAGTTCGATATTCGCCGATGTTCGCTCTGCAGAACGAGGGCTGTCGTGTTTGTTCCATCTTATTATACAAATATTCACTGTCCTTCACTCATCTTTTAAGCCCTTAAGAATTTTAGCACATATCTTGCGATTAAATTTTCATATGATATAAGACGAAGTTTTAAATGTCTTGGTTGCCTTTCTCATGTTCGAACATTGCAAGACACTAGGATTAATCTTAGTCAGGATAGGGACCGATAGCGGGCTTATGTGAGAGCGGCAATGAACCTCCGGGTTCTTTAAAAGCCATAAGTAAGTAAATAACTAAGTTAATTCGCTTGAAAGTTGGCTGAAGTTATAGGTTACAATCAGCAGAATCAGAACGCAATTTTTTTTTTGCTTGTAATGGAATGGAATTTAACTGAGTGGGACACGGATGGCCCAGCACTGCAATCTGTTGAGATCTATTGCGCTAACCCTCGATATGGAATGAGTTGCGTGCCACAGATCCCCTATGCGCACCAACCCAACCACATGACTCCCTTAACGACCGGTCCCTACAGCCGACAGAAATCCATATACCATTCCTGCTTTGGCAACTTCCCCCAAGGCCCTTCCCCCCTTGGTCCGAGGCGAAACTCCTCCCCCGAGTAGGTCCGCCTCGGGTGCTCGTTGCAGAAGCCATCCAACGTCGCTTAACTACATTCCACGGAGGCCGGTCGAGAGAGCCAGCAGCTTCGGGAGGCCTGTAGAGTTATCTGATAAATTAGAAACGGGATGATGAGGAAAGGATTCAATTCAATTCAATTCAATTTATTTGGCCATTAGACATATAGTTTTAGGCTTCGTCAGAATACATTGAAAAAACATATAAATACATTTTTAAAAACACTAATAATAGAAACAGTAAAATTTAAGTAATACAATGAAAACATGAAATAATTTGAAACTTTTAAATTGAAGAAAACTAACTAAATTGCAATTAAACTTATTTATTAAAATACAATTTCATACAAATTTGTGTTGAAAAACTCAGCAACAGAAAAATAATTGTAACTAATCTAAATAACTTTATTTATTAAAAAACAATTTCGTGTGAATTTATGTGAAGAAACTCATCTACAGAGTAGAAAGGATTAATTAAAAGCCAATTATAAAATCTAGCTTTGAAACTATTGGTTGGTAACATATTAATATTGACTGGGAAGCTTATTATATATGATGGAGGGGGGAGGGAAGTGGCGAAGATGAGTGGGGTTCCAATCGCCTGATAAAGTTACCTGATATTCATCCATAGCAGTGAGGGAAAAACCTCACCCAGGCAACTCGTCCTGACCGGGAATCGAACCTGGGACCGGAGTTAGATTCGCTAACCGCTCAGCCACAACGATGGACTTTTTTTTTTTTTTTTTTGTTTACTTGAATAACCACTGAAACTTTGTGATTTTTTCAGAAGCACTAATAATATGCTGCTCTCTTCCAGTTAAAAATTATATTACTGACTTAATTGAATATGTTCCCGAAGAAATGTGTCATAAAGGACCTCTCAAGCCCAATATATCAAAATTTAAATATTTAGTGACTTACACTGAATGGCTTCTGAGACGTCTATAAAAGAAACGAGGAAAAAAATTCAGGAAAAAATAAGGCTGAGAATAAATAAAGAAACAAACAAAATACTGCAAGTGACGAATCTGAAGAAGTAGAAGTAGAGAATAGTGCCAGCATAATCCATCATGCGCACGCTCGTACGCAGTTCATTTTTATGGAAATGCACGAAACGTGTTTCAAAGGGATTGAGTTTCTGGGGTAAACCGTTCAAACAAGTGGGACGTGTGCCTGTCACGTCAAGTCATCGAAATGAGGAAGCGTCGTTTCATGCTGTAAACATGTCAGTTTCAGGCCTCTGCAAATGACAGCATAGGATTCACAAGTCACAGAACCTCCACCTTCGTGTCCGATAAAGGTCACTGGGCCACAGAAGATGAAAGCAGATCGAGCCAAACTGCCAGGCATCACGCCACTAACAATTCACTGACGATGGTTGATGGATCGGGTCGTCCCAGGACTCGTGTGCCTACAACCCCTTGTCTGTGTGACCTTATTCGGGGAAGAGTTAGTGAAGTCAAGACACAAGCGTTTTATTTGACGACATTTTCGACTACGGACGTTATTCAGCTTCGGATATTTCAAAGTGGGTGAGAAATAGGGAACGAATTTTGCTTGAAGCCCACTACTAGAGACATAATACATAATATGATTAGTGCCAGTATTCGTATGTAATAGCATATTTCTACTACTGGCCAGTTGAAAGCCATACGCAAACATTTTATACATGTTTTGAATGTCCGTGATGACAAATATGCAAAGTTAATCGTGCATATTTTTTCATATTTCAGACATTCCTCCATAAAATAGACTATTATGCATATTTTGTAGAATATTTTCAGGATTTTTTTTTCATAAACTCCAAAATTTGCATATTTTGTAAAAAAAAAAAATAAGACGATTCTGGGTTGTTTGGTTGTCAGTACACAATATTTTTTTATTAACTGTACTCAAGGCTGAACATTTCTTGGATATGAAGGGCAGCTGCAGAAAACCCAAAACAACCACTTTCTGCTTTTGTACCACATGCTCTTGAGTTGGGAATTGAACAACGTGAACAACTACTACACAAAAAGAAGCATTATGTCAATGCTATAAAAATTAAAAGACAAAGTCTATGCTCTAGTTCTGCGAACGGTGTAAAATTAAGAGATAAAACCTTCGCTCTAGTTCTACAAATGGTGTAAAAATTACAAGAAAACCTACAATTTAGATTTGCTAACGGTGTGAAATTAAAGGTCAAGGCCTATGCTCTAGTTCTGCCAACAATATAAAAATTAAGAAACAAAAGGCTATGCTCTCTTACCAATTGCAGTGGTATTAAAAATTAAGAGAGAAAACCTACGCTCTAGTTCTATTAACAGTGTAAAAATTGAAAGATAAGTCTACGCTCTACTTCTGTCGACGGTAAAAAGTTAAAAAAAAAAAAACAAAGCCTAAACTCTACTTCTGTCAAAGATGTAAAAATTAAAAGACAGACTGTACGCTCTAGTTCTGCCAACAGTGTAAAAATTAAATAGACAAAGCTAACATCTATTTGTGTCAATAATGTAAAAATTAAAGGTGAAAGCCTACGCTCTAATTCTGCCAGGGGTGTAAAAAGTAAAATACAAAGCATAGGGCCTTGTTCTGCTGGCGATGTAAAAATTAAAAGACCTTGTCTCAGTGATGAAGGAATAAATGTGAATAGTAAAAAAGAAACATTATGATTTAAGGAGTTGGTGTAGTGGGGAAGTAGTGGAAGAAAATACAAAAAAAAAAAAAAAAAAAAAAAAGTAGATAGTAGAGTGGACAAAGATATCAATTGCAAGTGAAGTGAAGTGAAGTGAAGTGAAGTGATGGGAGGATGTAAGTGTGGAGGACAGTAGTGGAGAAGTGGGGAAATAGTAGATCGATAGGCTTGTGAACGAAAGGAGGCAAGATACATTTAATGGAAAATGAGTGGAAGAGAGAATGAATTTATGACTTGCATAAATTTGCTATGTAATAAGGTGGGATGGCACTGTATACAAAATATGTGAAGTACCATCTCACCGGAAGTAAGTGCTTAACGAACAAATATATATCATATCATATCATATCATATCATATCATATCATATCATATCATATCATATCATATCATATCATATCATATCATATCATATCATATCAAAAGACGTTGTCTGAGCTCTAGTTCTACCAACGGTGTAAAAATAAAAATAAAATACTGTTTGGTGTATAGCTTTAACTGTGTTGAGCGTGTGTGAGATATTTATGTTCTTGCACCGTGTTGTAGATATACAGGGACATCATTTTATTTTTACTAGGGACATCATTTTATTTTTACTAACATTTCTAATATTAAACTGGCTATACCTTTGGATTAAAGGTTCAAAACCGGAAACAGTTTTCTACCCCCTTCCACTGGAGTTCGATGATACTGGCGTAAAATACAGGGACATAATTTTATTTTTACTTGCATTTTTATTGTACCTGCATTTCTGAATGTACTTCACTCTCACCCCTTCACTAATGTCCTTGCTCCCGTCAGACACACAAACTTACGGCCGCTGTTGCATTCAAAGTCTTCAAGCAGTGAAGTAAACACTGCAGTGTATAGTGTGTTTCAGAAATATGGTTGCGTTTTCTATAGAAGAAAGAACCTATATTAATAATATCGTACTAAAAAATTATATTCAAGAAACGATAAATTCAATTTCAGAGAATATGCTTCAAAATGTTTTTAATAATATGCGTAAAGAATTGAAGCCTGCATTGTAATGAACGGCAACCATTTTCAGCAACTTGTTTAAAAATTCAGATTAGCTTATTTTGAATTGAGGTGGCTAGAAGCAAAGGAATGCTAGTGACATTTGTAATAACATGAGTTAAGTGCATCCAATGTAAGCTAAAGTATCTAAAATTTTAGTGGGAAAGGGATATTTTAATCTCATCACACATTAAAATTTAAATAAAAATTTCACCGATTTTACGAAAGCTTAAATATTTAAACCCCATTTTCTCAAAAGTAACTTAAGTGCTCTTACAGCCCTTTACTTATGACCCCCTCAATTTAAATGCACTCTCTATATTGTATGTTAACATCAATAATTAATATGCTAAATAAAGTAGACATTACATAATGAACATAGCCGCCTGAAAAGTTGAGTTTTTGAAAAAAAAAAAAACTGTTACTACTCTACTGTATTTTGATAAATTCCATAAAAGTGATGATCAAACTGAAAATCGTGATATCGTATTTCTCTACAACATAAATGGATACACTACTTTTCTCTCCTCCTATAGCTAGTAAAATGATTTGTTTACATATTGCACTAGCAACATCAAACTCCTGTAATGGAAGGGGGCAACAGTGTTTCCGAGTATAGCCAGGTTAATGTTAAAAATGTTGGTAAAAATAAAGTGATGTTCCTGTACAAACAAATCACTTTACTAGGTACAGGAGGGAAGAAAAGTAGTTCATCCATTTACGTAAAGTAGGAAATATCGCGATTTTGAGTTTGATAATTTTCATTAGGTTTTTGTTTAATCAAAATACAGTACTCTATTAACAATAAGTGTTTTTACTTCATTCGGACGTATTCATTGTGCAGTGTAGCCTGCATTATACTGTCTACAGCACATTAACGTACAATATAGACAATGAAGTTAAATTAAAAAATAAACAAAATATGGATATTTAAACACATTTTTTAAAATGGTGGCCGTTCATTTCGATACAGGCTTCAGTTCTTTTGTGCATATTATTGCACTATAGACTATTGTACCTAATTCCAATTACCAGTTTCGTCCTTCGTACTAGTAACTCATGTTGAAATAATTCTGTACCTACTCTATAAAAGAGGACTTTACGTACTGTAAATTCAATCTTCGCTTCTGCCCGATCCGAAAAGATAAAATTACTCAGACATGCTATCTACTGTCCGTCCAAGTGGTTTTGTCGTAGGGTCGTAGAAAGGATGGAAAACACGTGACAGTTAATTAATTAACGAGGCCCTTTTATTTATTTTAAACAGTTGTATAATATTACGTAGACGTCCAATTCCTAACAGTAATTAATGCTTTCAGAAAAGAGCTAGGATGGCCCAGCTACTACCCTTTACAGAGAGACGAGCAGAAGCCGTTGGGGGGAACCGGGATGTGACATAGGCAAACGGACGACAGTACCTGTACGAGAATATGATTCAATATATTGAAAGCGAACATACTAGTATTCTGGAACGTACTATACTCACTAACTCAGTATTGTTTGTGTTTACTATGACCGTAAGGCGTCTTTGATTGTATACGCTAGTTCTGTGTGGAGAACGGTTCGAAGTTTACTAGTAGAGGGGGTGGGAGTGAAGTACATTAAAAAACACAGGTACAATAAAAATTGAAGTAAAAATAAAATGATGTCCCTGTAGAAACAACCAAAGTTTTCGGAGCTGTGCATAGGATGTCATTAGGGATGATACTGTAAGAAACACGGAACCTTCCTGTTAGATCCAGGACTGATAAATGGCTCTTGCCAGCGGATTCAACAGCTAAGTTTAATTTGACTTTTTCTTGCCTTCCTTTTTAGAGTTGATACGTAACTCCAAAACGTTGGAAGTTTCTCAATCTATCATGATGAACACAAAAATCTCTCAACATATGAAACTTTATTTCAGTACCTTGTAAATTTGTTCGTCTTTGTTATTAATATGAATGTTCCTGAACACACGAACAGTCTTAAGGCTGTAAGGAAACGAGAATCGGAACGAAAACGGTAAAATTGTTAAAATGTGTACATTTAAATGTGAGCATTCACAATTAACGAAAAGCTTGCCGGAGCCCGGGATCGGGAACGGAGAGTTGGCCAAGTTTCAACTTTGGCGTTCACGTTTCCAATCACAGCCCATTAGATTCATTCTATTGACATGTACAAGCTATTTTGTCGTCGTATATTTTGTAGCAAGAAGACCGTGACATAACCTATGCATTATTTTGCTCTGTGCTGTGCATGGAGCAAGTTTTATTTGATGAGATTCTAATATTGAGTGTTGAGGAAAATCCTCACGTTTACGATAAGCGGCGCACTTCGTATAAAGATGAGAAAATGAAGGAGAATACACCGATCGTAAGTGAATCATATTTTATTACTGTATTGGTTGTATTACACACTACATATTCATGCTTCAATTCAATAACTACTATTGTGTTCATTTTCGTTCTATTACAAATGTTTCTTCTCTAATTATTTTACGTTATAGTAGACTTAAAATAGGTTGTGATAATAAAGATGCATGGGCATATTTATAGTACTGTACCTAATGAAATGTTTCAGTTGAAATTTCGAAGTTGGCTAATCTGTGTTTATGTTGGCTGCCTTGTACTCATGAGAGAACGCCATTGGTCAATTATAAACAAATAACATCAGAATGCATAATATCGACTTTACATATCGTTATTGACATACATATCGATATGCATAGTCATCTACGTTCTCGGTTTATTGTGAATCAAAAATTTTCATATTCACATCCTCTGCTTCTCGTTTTCATTTTGGTTCTCGTTCCCGGTTTATTGTGAACCAGCCTTGAGAATATTGTTCCCCACACGTGTGTGGCTATGTTCTATTTCGTAACTGTTTCGGCGGTCATATTGGATTCTTGCATAACCTCGCAGAAGACCTTGCATCACCGCGGTTCCCGAATACTTCGATTCTGTCAAATCGGTCCTGCAGGCTACACGTGTCTATTGTTTGGAAGGTCATCGACCACAGGAATCGCCAGTCACGGGGAGGCTGCTAGGCACCGGAAGTGGCCGAGTGTTGGCCTTGTCGTAGCTGAAGAACTCTCAGACGAAAAGCTCCACCCCGCGTAATTATGGACAAAGTTGATGTTAACGCCTCCGTTGTCCATTCAGGGCGGAATCGCCAGTCTTGTAGATGGGTCCCTTGTCGCTGCGTCAGTATTGCTTCACGTTGAAATATTTACAACCGGAAAGCACGACACTAATCGCCTTCTTGATACTTAATGAGTCTTAAAACGTTACGTAAATGTAAAACGAAATGTGTGCCTGCAGTGTTACAGCTGTTAGCAGCCAGCCGTGAAAACCTACATGGAATCTGAAAGTTAGTACCGATTTCATGCATGACTCATGGTTAAAGATGGTAGATTTTCGCAATCACGATAAATTCAAAATGTGCCCAAATGTTTTTAAAATAAGTAATTTTATTTTGAAGGCATGTTAAGTATATTATTGTATTTTTTTTATTCCGCGATAAATTGCGAAATTGAGTAGGCCTACAAAATGCGAAATATATACAGGGACATAATTTTATTTTTACTAACATTTTTAATATTAACTTGTCTATACCTCTGGATCAACGCCGTTTGCTACCCCCTTCCACGACTGGAGTTCGATGATACTGGCGTAATATACAAACAAATCACTTTACTAGGTATAGGAGGGAAGAAAAGTAGTTCATCCATTTACGTAAACTAGGAAATATCGCGCTTTTGAGTTTGATCATTTTCATTAGGTTTTTGTTTAATCAAAATACAGTACAGTATTAACAATGAGTGTTTTTACTCACGAACTGAACTCTCCATTCAGACGTATTCATTATGCAGTATATATTATACTGTCTACAGCACTATAGACTATTGTACCTAATTCCAATTACCAGTTTCGTCTTTCATACTAGAAACTGATGTTGAAATAATTCTGTACCTACTCTATAAAAGAGTACCTTACGTACTGTAAATTAAATCTTCATTTCTGCCCGATACGAATAGATAAAATTACTCAGACATGCTATTTACTGTCCGTCCAAGTGGTTATGTCGTAGGGTCGTAGAAAGGGAGGAAATCACGTGACAGTTAGTTACTTAACGAGGCCCTTTTATTTTAAACAGTTGTATAATGTTACGTAGACGTCCAATTCCTAACAGAAATTAATGTTCTCAGAAAAGAGCTAAGACAGCCCAGCCACTAGCTGGCGAATGAAAGCTGGTGGGGGAAACCGAGATACGACGTAGGCAAATGGACGACAGTACCTGTGCGAAAATGATTCAATATTGAATGCTCTTTCGTCACTGGAAAACGCGAAAATATTTTTGGAACGTACTGTTTACTATGACCGTAATGCTACTATGACTGTATATGCGGTCTTGGATCTGTGTGGAGGACGGTTGAACTTCATTAGTAGAAGCGGTGGGAGTGAAGTACATTAAAAAACTCAGGTACAATAAAAATTGAAGTAAAAATAAAATGATGTCTCTGTAAGCTTACGTCCCTGCGAAATAAGTGCGAAATTACATTTTATGAGACATTTTTGTCTTTTTGTAAAAAAAAAATGAAGCAAGTTTCTTAATCAATAAACGAGCTATCGAGTCCAATAGTGGGTCGTCAGATCAGTACATTAAACCCTAAAAAAATTGTTAGCTACTAAGGCAAGAATATATTTTATTTCTGTACACTCAGACAGTTATTTTATGTCAGTGGTCGTCATCACTCGCAGAAATGTGCAAAGAGTACGCGGTGCTGTCCCGTGTGCACTGTCGTGCAACAGGGAGAGATAGAGAGCATACCCGCTAGCAGCTACAGAGTGCACCCTAGTGCACTGCGTTTTTCCGCGGGTAAGAGAGACTAGCCCCAGCGTGCTCTGTGCTGACGACCCCTGTTTTATGTGGTTAATGATTTTCATAAGCATTTAATAACCAGTATTAGAAACAGTGTCTGTGATTGAGGTTCTGTCTGATATGTACACTGAAGTTCAAAAGTATCCGACCTACACTAGTTTATTTTCTGAGATAGGAGGACAGTTGGAAGAAGAGCAGTTTGACTTAAGGAAAGGAAAAGGTACGAAATATGGACCTATGCAAACAATCGGTGAAAGATACCTCGAAAAGAATAGAGAAGTGTATATAGTATTTGAAGAGTCCACTGCAAGAATGATGGATGTCATTTGGAATACATTTTGCAGGAGAAGCAATTGAAAGTTTGAAATGCTTAGCGCTCAAAGCTTAACTGTGATTTTCCGATCATTACTGGACAACGACTATCAGTGTTAATGCCATATATCACTCTATGTACATTCTATAAGTCTTAAGCTATGCATTGACAATCTTGGTTCATTTTCGACAAGAAAGTGACATCCATCATTCTTGCAGTGGACTCTTCATTTGTGGACCTAGAAAAGGCATTTGACAGAGTGGATTGAAATAAACCAATGGGGATCCTGAAGAAAATTGGTGTGGATTGGAAAGAGAGAAGGTGTTCAGTAATCTTTATATGAAATAACGAGTCGAAATCAGGATAGGAGAAGAAATGTCAGAAGGAAGTGAAATAGGGAGAGGAGTACGACAGGTATCTCCATTATCACATACCTACTCTGTTCAGCATATACTCGGAGGATTTAATGAAGAACTATTTTCAGAGTATGGGAGGGGTGACAGTAGGTGCCAGAAGAATAAAGTGCAGAAGATTTGCTGATATGGCGTTGTTAGCAGAAAAGGAGACGATACTAAGGGATATGCTACTGGAGCTAAATGACAGCTGTGAGCAGTATGGAATGAAGGTAAATCCAAACAAGACGAAGACCATGTTCATAGGAAGAAAAATAAAGAAGGTAAAAGTGTGCATTCTAAATGAGGCAGTAGAGCAAGTGGACAGCTTCAAATACTTTGGGTGTACTGTAAGTAGCAACATGAATTGCTACCAGGAGTAAAAAGTAGGATAGCAATGGCAAAGGAAGCTTTTAATAGAAAAAGGAGCATCTTCTGGGGATCTCTGGAAAAAGAACTATGGAAGAGACTAGCGAAGTTCTTCGTGTGGAGTGTAGTACTGTATGGGGTAGAAACATGGACATTACGACGAAATGAAGAGAAGCGGTTTTAAGAATTTGATATGTGGACATGGAGAAGAATGGAGCGTGTGAAGTGGACAGACAGAATAAGAAATGAAGATTATTAGAAAGAGTGGATGAAAAAAGAATAATACTCAACCTGACCAGGCAGAGAAAAAGAAACTGCCTACTGAAGGATGCACTGGAAGGAATGGTGAGCGGGAGAAAATTTCGGGTCAGATGGAAATATCAGATGATAGACAACAATAAGATACGGACCATATGCGGAGACTAAGAGGAAGGCGGAATATAGGAAATATGAGAGAATGCTGGGTTTGCAATGAAAGACCTGCCCTTGGGCAGAACACTATGAATGAAATGAATCATAGTTCCTGGTATGCTGTTGAATATTCAATTTTCTGTGATATTTCAATGCGAAATTAAATGTATGCATAGAACAGAACTAAATTGTAATGGGATATTCGTATGCATCATAATCAGCAATAAAAGACGAACTTCACAAGTTTCATGCATTCATTGTGACTGTGAACACATATGTCGCGTGTTACATTATTGGAACTGAATCACTTCTGTCCGAATGAGAGGAGATGCAGGTACCCCATCGTGCACGATGAGTCTAACATCTGTCTGCCGAGGTCACCCGCATAACAAAAGCTATTTTATTCCCTCATTAAACAAATTTGTGGTGGTTCACTTTTTACTGTCTCGTAACCTCTGCTTTTTGACCACGTGCGACGTTACATCGTAGGCTACGCTGAAGTTTTAGTAAACGTTGGAACTAGTTTTAAAAGTCCTTGTCTTTATGTGGACTTCATTTCGCTGTCTGAAGTTATTTTGTAATTCAACACCCAGCAGGAATCCAAATACGTACATTCAAAGAGGAATAAGGAAACAAAAGATTCTTCTTAGAAACTGAGGATGTAATTGCTCTTGTAGCATAAAATGTTGGAATATGGTAATTGTTAAATCAGAATGTCAGAAATCGTGCGTACGTAGTTCGATTGTCGGCACGGAAGTGAACTCTTTCATAGGGAAATGTTTTCTTCCGGTATCTAGTGCTTATATCACGAACATTTTTGGAATTGATAGTTGCGAAGAGATTAGGCGAATCCCACTTTCTGTAAGCAAGGAATGTGGAAGATTTATGATCAGCTGTCGTTTGACTACCGTTAAATTATTAACGTTAATTTTCTAACGTCTCGTTAATTTCAAAATATCAGTAAAAAGTAAAGAGTTCTGTCAGTTTTACAGTACTTAAGGGGTTAGATACAGCTTACAGCAGTAAAATTTTGGAAATATTCAACTTTTTTTCCTCCATTACTGTATCTTGTACAATAATGAAAATTAGTAGGCCTATGTGTCCTTCTGCTATATGAATATATATATATATATATATATATATATATATATATTTTACGATTTAAAAAAATTATTTATATTTTTTTTTTTCAAAATTCAGTTCACTGTGCAGTGATGAAGCGTTTCCTACACAATTAAAAAGCTATCTAACATTCTGTTATGAAGTCGACCTGGTTGGCGAGTTGGTATAGCGATGGCCTTCTATGCCCAAGGTTGCGGGTTCGATCCCGGGCCAGGTCGATGGTATTTAAGTGTGCTTAAATGAGACAGGCTCATGTCAGTAGATTTACTGGCATGTAAAAGAACTCCTGCGGGACAAAATTCCGGCACATCCGGCGACGCTGATATAACCTCTGCAGTTGCGAGCGTCGTTAAATAAAACATAACATTTTTCTGTGATTAAATTTTTTGTGTGTATTTATGCATGTCATATCTACAATATGACGCAAGGTCAATTCTCTACCTTTGATAGATTGTCTGATAAAAAATAAATTCATTTTAAAAATGGTCAAATATCAGTATTTTCTTTTAACACAAAATAAAAAAAAATTATTTATTAAGAAATGTAGTTGTATTGTAAACATGAGTTTCAGAAATAAAATAAAGGAGAGAGAACATGAAAAAGTTAATAAGTTTATGAGTTACGAGGGAAATCCTTCATCACTGCACAGTAAACTGCCACCATTTTGAATTTTGAAAAAAAAAATGTAAATAATTTTTTTTAAATCGTAAAAATAGTTTTTTCATATAACAGAAGAACAATGTTTTACACACACCAATTTTCATTGTACAAAATACAGTAATGGAGGAAAAAAAAAAGTTGAACATTTCCAAAAATTTTACTGCTGTAAGCTGCACCTAATCCCTTAATTCATGTATAAAACATGAAGACCACTGTTCTGTTTAAGAACAGTAATTTTATGTAGTATCATTTTTAATTAAAGCAGCGTCTTGCAAGCAGGCCGTGCACCGGCAACGACCATCAATCTGCCCGCAAAAGATGCGGTGTAACTCTCGCAAGAACCGTTTGTGGCGTGGCGAAGATTTTGGCGAACAGAATTCAAACTCTGAGATTTCTTTCGGGCATGAATTTGAAACCCATTTGGCTGAGTGCCTGATTAGATGTTTTTCTAGGTTTTTTCCGAAACTGCAAAGAAGTTTGTTTCTCTACTCGCGGGGAATTCACTCTCCCGTCTAGCGGACGAGAACGCTGTAATTCCCGCCACTCGGAAGCAGTCACTGGCGGGCAGGTGCGTAATCGAGAGAACAGCACATGTTATTCATAAAATAATTCTCACCACATGGAAGCAACATGGGACAGTATGGCGGGCAAATAGTTTTCGTTATGTAATATATTTTTGTGCAAGATCGTGCGTATTCGCTTGGTTTCCGCACAAAACCAATCCGCGGAAAGTCTGAAATTCCACATTCAGTATTCCTAACCTAACACACATAACAATTTCCCTCTTCTTACCGCTTAAGTGACATATTGATTTTACTGCTTTAGGCTTTTAACATATTATTTTTAGAGACGTTCAATATAGTAATAATTAGACTTCGTTGAATTGCCACACGCAGCATGCAATCAGGTTTCCGATGTACGGTAGTATAGAGAAGGTGAGCGGCCGCCCGGTCTCGTAGTATAAGCAGTTCATGTTAAGAGATGTGACCGGTCCAAATAGAACAGCTACAGCTAATGTATAGCTATGTAAGCACTTGTTTTTACATTACTGTGGTCGGAATAGTCAAATCTTGACATTTGTTCAGTGCAGACAAGAATTCAATCAAACATACTACAATGAGAGTGTTGCTGTTCCAAAGATTACCTCTGGAGTACCCTTACCCCTGCAGCCAGTCTTGACCTGTTGGGGAACGTGGTTGGATGCTGTTAATTATTATGCAGAACATTACGGCAAAATAATGGAGGTAATTGATGCATTAGATAGCACAGACAGTTCCGCTGTTGCAGCTGTAAAACCATTGCCTTCTGAACAGCTATTGGAAGATATTCTGTTCATTGATTCTAATTTTAAAATCGTGTCCAAAAGGATCACCCTGGTAGAATCGTCTAAACTACAAATCTCAAAAGCCCTTAATAAAGCGGATAAAGCATCACAAATCGTTATCCAAAATATCACTAATTTCAGAAAAAGTGAAATGTAAGATGAGAAACATTATTGCTAAAAATTCTGCCTATTCACAACTTCGTACTATAAATGATGTACTATCACGTCACGACAAGATGTGGGAAGTTGGTGTGCTAAAAAGTAGTGACTTCCCGTTCTTCAAATATGCACCTATTACATCGTGTGATGTTGAATGTATATTTTACCAAAATAAAAACTGTTTAAGTGACCATCGGAGGAGGTTACTTTGCAGTCGCTTAAAATGTACGTAACTCTTCACTGCAATGCAAATATTCAAGGATGATGTGAGTATATTACACTAAATTTTAAGAGTTAATATATCTCACTATAAAATAATTGTGTATTTACATGTTTAGACAGTTGCTACTTCAATGATCATTCATTATATTTCTTGACTGCAGGATACAGGTTTTATTGTAACCGCAGTATACTGCTCAGTGTTTACATCAGAGGCACACTCCATCCGTTGCACGGCCCTTTCTCATACAGTCTATACCGCGAGCGTAGTAAAGTTTACGATTCTCGTGGCAATTCCACGAAGTCTAGTAATAATTACAAATTGGAAACTTACCACTGCAATTTCACGTAAATTTCACTCTTAATTATTGTTTTTAAATATTTGCAAAAATTAAGTAAACTCTACAACTCCACTAAAGTTACTGCATTCGTGATGCAAGTAACATTAAGGAAGCCGTGAAAAATCAACAAGATTCCAGACTCATCATAGACTGGGGGAAAAAGAGACAGACGTATATCACGGCCTGCTGGAGTATAGTAAACACAGAAAACATTTCAAATCAACAATGTTGAAGATAGATATTTTTGTTTTGCAAATATGCCGTCACTGAACAGAAACCAAGACGGAGATTTCATTGCAACTAATTAGAAATTCCTCTTTCAGGTATGTAATAAACAGGGAAAGGATTTATATGTAAATACATATTTACTTATAAAGCTAATATAATTTATATTTTGCATTATCTTTATGTTTCACAATGTGTAGGGTTGAAAAATCCTACTTTTATTTTCCATATTTTTCCATATTTTAGAGTTTAGTACATATTTTCGTTAATTTCCATATATTTTCCATATTTCATATAAAACAGTCCATATTGTATTAGGTTTAACAATAAAACAAAACAAAATTCCATTAACTTTTAAAAATACATTTCAACAATAGAGATTTAAACACATGTTCAGTAATCCCTTTAACATCAGAGTTATTTGAAAATTAGCAGTCCTATCAACAATGGGAAAGTAAGTTACAAAACTGTATTAATTTAATTTAAAATTTTTAACAGACTTCAGTTGTGCAGCTCAACAGTTAAATGCCAGTCAGAGTACACATAGGTTCAGTTTTGTAAATCATACTATAAAGACGGTAAATATGCCAAAAGTACGTCATTCAGTCAATTTAAAATCAAAACTAACAAGTTACATTTCAGAATTTAAAGAAGATGGTTTATCAACTGACAATAAAATATTATTTTGTAATTTGTGTCAGTGTGCAGTATCATCTACACAAAAGTTCCTGGTGCAACAACACATTACAACTAGTAAACATCAGGCCAACAAACAACTAAATTCCAAGCAGAGACAATTGTTTTTAACACAACCAACAACATCGAATGTAAGATCTGAGTTTAACATCGACCTGTGCCGTTCTCTCATCTCTGCTGATATTCCTCTCTACAAACTAAAGAATAAGGTCTTCAGGGAATTCCTTGAAAAATATACTCAACATACAATCCCGGATGAGTCAACACTTAGGAAGACGTATGCTCCATCCATCTACGATGAGACAATACAGAAGATAAGAGATGAAATTAAAGATAGTTCAATTTGGGTTTCCATTGATGAGACTCCCGACAAAGAAGGTAGACTTGTTGGTAATGTAGTTATCGGTTTGTTAAGTGAACAATATTCTGAACGAATTCTTTTACATTGTGATGTTCTAGAAAAGTGCAATAACAAAACTATAGTTAAACTGTTCAACGAAGCTATGGGTATCCTGTGGCCAAAGGGTATTATGTACGATAATGTGTTATTCTTTATTAGCGATGCTGCCCCTTATATGGTCAAAGCTGGACAAGCATTATCTGTTGTATATCCTAAATTGACTCATTTTACTTGTGTGGCGCATGCATTTCATCGTGTGGCAGAAGTGGTCAGAGACAATTTCCCTAAAGTAGATTTGTTGATTTCATCAGTGAAAAAAGTATTTCTCAAAGCTCCCAGTAGAGTTAACGTGTTGAAAGAAATGTACCCTGAAATTCCATTGCCACCAAAGCCAATTTTAACTAGATGGGGTACATGGCTAGAAGCAGTTGAATATTATGCCGAACATATAGACTCTATTAACAATGTTCTCCTTGCATTGGACTCTGAAGATGCAGTCTCAATTGATACTGCGAAAACAGTTACCTGTGACATAAGTGTGAAGAATGACTTAGCTCACATTCAGCATACATTTTCATGCATCATAAAAACGCTCAAAAGTCTCCAAAATAGGCACCTTTCACTATCTGAAAGTTTTGAAATTATAAATAGTACTGTGGAACAACTGAATCGTGGTAGAGGTAAAGTTGCAGATGCAGTAAGAGCTAAGGTGGACACTGTACTTTCAAAAAACCCTGGATATGAAGAACTACAAAAGGTTGTTGCTGTGATGAGTGGTGAATCAACAGTGAAGATTAACTTGGACTTATCCCCAGCAGACATTGTGAAATTGAATTATGTACCAGTTACTTCTTGTGACGTCGAACGCTCTTTTAGTCAGTATAAATCTATCCTCAGAGACAATAGAAGAAGATTCACTTTTCAGCACTTGAAAGAAATGTTTGTAACCTATTGTTATGGTAACAGACAATAAAAATTGTGTTTTGTTGAAACTACATTGGAAGATAAGGTACGTCCATTATATTTTTTGTTTAGTTTGATTAAAATGTACCAATATTTAACGTACATAGTCATTTTTTTATAATTTTAAGTCCATATTTAATTCCATATTTTGGTAAAAATCCATATTTAATTCCATATTTTGGTAAAAATAACTACATATATATTTACATATTTCATATATTTTTAGTCCATATAAATCCGTTCCCTGGTAATAAACGATCTTCGCACAAAATAATGTACGATACACGAGTGGTATGTTTTCTTTCAATTCTCGGAAATTAAAAAAGCTCAACTACGTTTCGCTTTTTCAAACTTTTCCTCGAACATGAAAACTTCAACATACCGCTCTTGTAACGCATATTACTATTAAAACGCGAGATGGAAAGAGAAAATATCACTTTCGCGTAACTTACACAATGCTAGCACACAACGTCACGAGTTACGTTTACTTGTTTAACACATACTCTGTACAGTTATGCATATCATAGTCTGTTGGAAACGGTGATATCAAGAATTTGCTGTGAAATATTCTTCTGATGTCCTTATTTTGTCAGTTTTCAAACAAGTATGGCACATTGAACATAAATATGTATTCTTGTTCTGACGTGTATCGCAATCTTGGCATATCACTCGGCAACTGATTGTTAGCAAGTGGAGAACTTGTTTTTCGCACTGAAGTGAACCAAATCGTTGCGTTGTTCACCTGATCGTACCGCGCACGTGACTCAACAGCACGTCGTGACTTCCGTTGACGATCCAGATTTGTTTTATTACCGGAAGGAATTCCACATCTTCTCACGAAAGAGAAACTCTGCACAGAGTTGCTTTCTATTTGCAATCTATTGTGTTGTTAAAAATGATACCATAAAAATGTTCGGTCAGCCATGCTACGTAATTGTCTGCAAATCAGACAATTATTTGAAATCAGGTTTAATCATTGATAGAAATGGATGATATTACAGAAAAGAAGTAAGTTTCACGTGTTATGAATTTCAAAACTGTTCAGTTTTTTTTTTGTCATGTTACAGTTTATTTTCAAGTATTATTCATAAGGCAGTCTTAGGTGGAATAATTTAATCTACAACCAAATAAGAAGAATGTTCGTTCTTTGGGTTACACACAAATAACGTTCTCTGTAATCCAAAGATTAAGAAATTCGATTATATTTAGAAAATATAGGCAGACATTCTCAGCAGATACCAATGGATAGTGATGTACAGTACGTTTCAAAACTCACGCATATTTTCTTTTACAGCTAAACGGAAATGTTCTTCAAAAAACAATCGAACACGTCAAACAATATATTTTGAAAAAGACTTTTTCACAAAAACAAACCATTGTTGATATCATTGTTGTGCGAGTTGTGAAACATTTGAAAAATTTTTAAATGACGCCCTGTGTTTTTCTGTATACAATCTGAAAGATTTTATTATTCTCCATGTTTAAACAAACTATTTTTTTTATTTTTTTTTTATTTATTTATACTGGCAGAGATAAGGCTATAAGGCCTTCCCTTACACTGTACCAGGTTACAAAGTAAACAAGCAGTGAAAATTTAACAAAAAGTTAAAGAGAATACTAACATATTACAAAAAAAAATAATAGCATAACAAAATCGACACTAAACAACATGAAAATAATACTATAATAGAAAAGAGAAAGTAAAATAGAGATCTAAAGATTGGAATACAATAAAAGCAATTCAGTTAGTACAAATAGTTAATAGGGAAAACGTAAGGAAGAATACAACAAATGGAATGTAATAAAATAATAATAAAAAGGAAGGAAAAAAATATGAAAATGAAAAAAAAATCCACAATGATAATAAATTCATCTGGTGATCAAGAGAACAAAAAAAGACGAAAGGAAGGAAAAGAAGTATATATTTTTTACAAAACTGTCGCAGAGAAAAGGGCTTATAATTGAAAGGCGTCTGAATTGAAAAAGTGTAATTTTAGTTTATTTTTGAAACTAAGTAATGTCCTACAATCTCTGACATGTTGTGGTAGAGAGTTCCAGATATGAGCTGCAGAGACGGTAAAAGATGAAGAGTAGAAGGATGTTCTGTGTTTAGGGATGGAGAGTGTGATATGGTGTTGTGATATTTATTTCGTGATATGAGGACAAATGTTGAAAACGAGAATCTAAGTAGCTAGAGTTAGAGTTCTGAAGAGTAACGTGAGAGAGGGAACTATCAATTGTTTTATAGAACAAACGTTGCTATGGCAACAAAATAAATATCATAATCGTGATAAAATAAGCACCACAAAATCACATCGCTATTCCTTGGCATTCATTGGATATTTAACTTACATCTCATGTTAACATCTATCGATTATGTCTGGTAGTACGAGTTGTGTACATGTCAGCTGCAGTTGGTTGTTGAGAATCAGCGTATTTGTATAATCATGAAAAGGGGGCGTATAAAGGAATTTGGAAGGAGAAGGTAAATATCACACTTTATGTGGTATTTATTGCAGGTGGAAGGTGGGGTAAATCCACACACACGTAAGCACTCATATGACCCTACTGTGATATTCACTATGCGAGGAGTAAAGAGCCCTTGTTTAAAATCAACAAATCTACTCTTTGTTATAAAACATCGGTTTTTAATCATTAACATCAACAAGAGAAGGTCAGGCACGTGCAGAAGTCTCAAACACAGTGTTGCCGCTTTCTCCCATGTTGCAAACATGATTTAGCGCTACAGAAGAATATTAATAATGGAAGTGGCAACATTTATTTTTAAGTGGTCACAGATTATTTATCTCTATGAAAACAAATCCTTCATACTGCTGAAATTAAAAACATCCGCTCCCTGTCACTGTCAGATTCAATTACTTAACTGTAATAGAAGAGCAACACATAGGTGAGTAGTCGATGTTTTCAGCTTTAAGATACACTCATAACAATCCGCACTAAATCATTTGCTTGTTGCTTCATATCTCGTCCTTCTTCCTCTGTGATGTAGGTCAGGCTCGGAGATGATTTTATTTCATTCTTGCAGTCCATGAAAAGAAAAACAAAGACTTCATTATCTTAAGAAAAGTCGTTTTTCATTAAAAGCTATAGTTTTTTACTGTAAACGAGGATTCTTTAATCCTGGCACAGAGAATATCGTTGGACTCGAATGATACTGCATCTATCGAGGCGGCTGAAATATAGTTACTGGCTAACAATGAGTTGGAAGGGAATCTTATATTTATGCGTATTCATTTTCCCGGTGTGCCGAAAGCATTCATGTCACTGAAAACTGTTGGACTCCCTTACATGTGTCACTAGCAACTTTTAAGGAACGAAATCCAATCTGAGTTCTGTTTCTGGCAGTTTATGGCAAAAAGTAAAGAAAAAAGAAACTTAACATTTTGTTTTAAATAATCCTAGGTACCAACAGTTGTGCGATATTCGAGACATTCTCGAAGGAAAATCCTTCGTCGCACAAAAAGATTTATCTCTGTCTGCGGAAAAATTAACATTGGTAATTTAAATACGCCCCAATGACCTCTTGTGACGTGAGAAGAAGTTTCCACGATACAAAAGCATCTTTAGGGACAACAGACGCGGTTTCTGTATTGAAAACCTGAACCATGCGCTGGTCGTGAACTGTAACTCTTTCGCTGATTTTAGACAACTGAACTATCTCTAAGTAATAATATGTGCATACTCATTAGCAGGCTTAGGATTCGAGACAACTTAAGAATGAAGTGAAGTTACAGTGCAACGAAGTATACAGTTGGAATGAAGTGGCGCGTTGAGTTTTGTTTACCTGCTCGTTAGAGTACAATTCGGTTCGTGATCAGAGGTACAGTGTTCTTCCGTCTCTTCCTACGAAACGAACTCAGGCCATCACAGTGCATTTTCAATTCATAGTGAACGGGTTTTTCGAACTAGTTGCAAGTATGTACATTGTACACGGGTGTTCATTGTAACGCTAACGCCTTCAAGTCGCCGAGGGACATGAAAACTTATGAGGTATACACAGTAGAGCGTCTCGTTTAGGCACAGTGGAAACGTAAACAAAGTACAAATAACGTGTGGGGGGAGGATGAGCCCTACAATAAACACGAGGGATGCGCAAGGTTTTAGTTACAACGTTTATGGCAGACCATTAATTTTTTTTTTTTTTTTTTTTTTTTTGCCACTACTGTACCATCGGACTCTGTCTTCACAGATGGTTGTTATGTCTACCATGAAATCCGAAGCACGCTCCGGTACTATGTGTTTACAATTACATCTATTTTTTTTTTAATTTCTATTTCCGGCCGGAGGCCATTTTCCGAAAGATTTCTGTTTTTCCGGTTTCAGTTTTTCTGTTTTCTGTTTACTAAACTAACACAAACACAACACCCATGCCCGAGGCGGGACTCGAACCCACAACCCTTCGGACCAAGCCGTAAAGTCATTACGTGCCTCTACGGCTTGCGCCACCCGGGTCGGCAACCATTAATTGAAATTATATTTTCCAGAAACACACAAAACAAAAGAACACAAATTGCATAACGTTATCATATGCACATTTTAACAAACAAGCAATTGTAACGTTGAAATAATTCAATATAACAAATCAAATTTTGCTACTTATATGATGTTACTTTCAAGAAACATTTTTTACGGTCATGAATTTCATTCTCTGTATGACTAATATATCACCGTCTTCTGTGGTCGAATTAACAAAACTACAGTATATTGGTCTGAAGTGGTCAGGTACAGTGCCTGATTAAATTGAATTTTGAGAAGGAATAATTACGTTTAGGAAATAGTGTTGTCACTTCAGATCAATATACTGTAGTTTTGTTAATTCGGCCACAGAAGACGGTGATATTATGTTAGTCATACAGAGAATGAAATTCATGACCGTAAAAAATGCTGCTTGAAAGCAACATCATGTAAGTAGCAAAATTTAATTTGTTATATTGAATTAGTTCAACGTTACAATTGCTTGTTTGTTAAAATTCGTACATGATAACGTTATGCAATTTGTATTCTTTTGTTTTGTGTGTTTTTTGGAAAATACAATTTCAATTATTGCTCTGCCATAAATGTTGTAACTAAAATCTTGTGCATCCCTCGTGTTTATCGTACGGCTCGTCCTCCTCCAACACGTTACCTGCACTTTGTTTATGTTTTCACTGTGCCTAAATGAGACGCTCTGCCTTTATCCTACACTTCATTTTCCACCGTCACTAGATTGTACTATTAACGAAGCACATTAAATTTACATTCACAGTATGTCTGTCTACTATTTTCAAGGAACTCTGTAGTCAAGTTGTGCGTACATTGGTTGCTAAAGTGTCCCGGATCCTAAGCCTGCTCATCAGCATTCATACTGTTACAGAAAACATAATTTCTCTTCGTTTATTTTATTAACATATTTTATACTCTTTAAGAGAATATTTGCATGTCTATTTAGAAGTTTTTCAGGGTATGAACTTCTGGATTGTAGTGACGAGAAACAGAAATTCGGGGACGACCGTCAGACTTCGTATACAAGACGAATAAATGCTTTAGACACGTTTAAAACAGAACGCCGAAAGTAATCCTTTTGTTTCCTGTACCCTTCATAACGAATGTGGCCCGTTATCTAAACTGCTCAAGATAAACCCATTCTAACGTCTTCATGAAATGGAGGATAGTGAAGTAGACCGGCTTATCTGCAGAGTAACAGCCTGGGACAGTGATATAGGTCATTCTTTGTCCCTACAGCTCGTAATGTTCTCTTGGCTCTCACCTATAACCATGAGCAGACGATGTAACCACGGGCATTATGGCGGCGTGCGAGGCCCATTGTAAGAAGCCTGGTCTGATTCTATATCGCTATCTAACAAGCTAACAGCAGTTTCAAGATTAGGGTCCCAGTTAGTCAGTAATGCTTAAGGAAATGTAGGCCTAATATTTTACCAAGTTATTACAATATAAAAATATAAAGTGTTATAATGTTGAAACGCGTATCAGTTTAGACCAGGCCTGCACAAGGTTTGCGCTCTCCGAGCCGGCTCACAGCTCATGAGCGGAATGCAGATATTAGCTGCGCTCTGTATAAGGATGGACTGGAAGAAGGGGTGATCTCGAACAGAATATACACACAAGGAAGTACTATTACGAGTGTTTATGAAATGAATTCCCGTTCATTGTTTTCAAAACTATCTTGGACTATTATTAATAAATAAATAAATATTTATTTTAGAGAAATAATAGAAATTCTATAGCTACTTAAATGTACAATGTTATTTTGTTATATTTTTATTTATCAGTACTTCAAAACGAGGTTTTATGCTGTTGGCAGCTGAAAGGAACAGTAGCCTACTGATCGTAATGAAACATCAGTTACAGATGTTCGATGCCTGCCTTTATTAAAGTTGATTATAGAAAACTGTTGCTCACAAATATAAATGTTGAGCCAAACATAGCAATCATTTTCACAGTCAGCCTGTGTAGTCGTGGTTACTATTGCTAATGTTTAGTCTTGTAAAATTCAACCAGGCTAGTAGTATTATTCAAACGATCTTAGCCCTTAGGTCACATTGAAGATCAGTAAGTTCGAGCTGTAAATCGTTAAATGTTAAATGTTATGTTCCGTCTTTTAGATTCCTCCATATTGTACTGTAGCAGTAGGTAAGCAACGTGAAACAGTTACTGAGAATAGACCTACACACTGCACTCCACTAGACAGCTGAGTGGTCGTTTCCCTCTCTTCTACCTATAGCAAGTCTATGTCATTCTGACGTATCTTTCTCTCCGTTTCGGCGAGCGGAAAACACGGCTCTCCCGCTCCTAAGGAGCGCGCGCGCTCGTTGAGCGCTGTTTGTGCAGGTATGGTTTAGAGTTTAAACCTGCTAACCGCCAAAAAGAAAATTTTACAAGGGAAGCAAAAAACTGAGTTTAAATTAACTTTAAAACTTAAGGACCAAATCCAAAGTACAGGTGGTATTTGTACCTGTACTTTGGATTTGGTCCTTAAGTTTTAAAGTTAATTTAAACTCAGTTTTTTGCTTTCCTTGTAAAATTTCCTTTTTGGCGGTTAGCAGGTTTACACTCTAAGCCTATGATATTTTCTACAATGTGTGTGTGTGTGTGTGTGTGTGTGAAATAAATTATTATTATCATATGACGCTTGAGTTGTGAGGGTGCTAGAAACAACACACTGTGCCGCATTGTCTGTAATGAGGCGATATTAGCGATCCTAGTGGTTAGCAAGTATCTATGGATGCATATTTACTACGTATTGAGCTTCGCGACTGTATATACTAGACTGTGATATGACTGTAATGCTTCTGTGTACTTCGAGACAACTCGATAAGTAACGATTGTTTCCCACTCGATCGTGTTCAATCACTTTACGATATAATGACGTTAAAAACTGGTCATAAGTGGATTTCCAGCCTAATAAATAAAGAATTTTCAACATCTGCTATAGAGGTTAGTAATCTCCTAAAGATTATTTATTTATTTATTTACTTATTTAGACTACTTATTTATTTACTTATTTATTCATTTATTCATTTACTCATTTATTTATTTATGCTACTTATTTATTTACTTATTTATTCATTTACTCATTTACTCATTTATTTATTTATTTATTTATTTATTTATTTATTTATTTATTTATTTATTCATTTACTCATTTATTTATTTATTTATTTATTTATATATTTATTTAAATGGACATGTTCCAACGCAATACATATCAGCTAAGACATTCACTTTTAACCTTAAATTAAATTTCCGAAAATTTGTAATTTTTTCACACATTATTTCATAACTCCACAACCATTAGAGATAAAATGCTTAAATTTTGTACACTGATTTCACATCCATTTAATAATAATTTAATAATTTGAGGTATAACAAATTGTGGCTAGCATCATTTGTTTTGAAATAAAGAAAGAAATGTGTTCGTTCTATATAAATCACTCTGTACAGTAATGTACATCAGACTTGCAAATAAGCAGATGTCCACACGCCCTGGGCGTCAAAAATATTTTCACACCATCTAAGATATTAATAACAAGGGCGATTGAATTTAAAAGAGAAACTCCGAAAAAATTTCAATCGGTTATTGTTGAAAGGAACAAGGAAACTTGTGGATAATCTATCGAAGGTTCAATTTTCGATAGATTATCCACAAAACAGTATTTTTCGATTATCTCAAAACTTTAAAAAGTGGACTTAGTTCCTTTCAACAATAACCGATTCATTTATGTTATGCAATGAATATTTCAAATGTTTAAAACTTTGTATTATTTTGTGATGCTTATTACGTTTGGGATCATCGTGCTAACCACACGATACTTCCATTCTGGTTGGATGATCGTCCACCTCTGCTTCGACATGTGGGCGTGAGGCCAGCAGCCGGCTGGTCGGTCTAGGTTTTCTTTTATATTAGGCCTATATTTACTCTTACAAGCAAACATTCTGATAGGGGCAGATAAAAAGTTAATTTTTTTTCTTTCACCATGTTAATATCGTCAAAAGAGATGCTTGTACAAATTTTGGCCACTCGACCACAATTACGAAGACCGTAAAAAAAACATTCGCCAAGGGCTGTTAACAGAAAGAAAACACAGTTTCATTGGAAAAAATTATTGGAACAGACACCGCAATTGTTGAGCTATTTTTCAACATACTCCTCACCGGAATTGAGACATTTTTCAAATCATGGGATCGACGGAGAGATGAAGACGGCTGTCAAACGCTGGTTCCAATTCCAGGCGGCTGACTTCTACGACACAAGGATACAAAAATTGATCCCATTGTATGACAAATGTCTCAATTCAGTGGGAGATATGTTGACAAATAGCGCAACAACTGCTGTATCTGTTTCAATAAATATTTCCATGTAATTGTGCTTTTTTCTGTAAACGGCCCCAGGGAAAATCACTTTCTGGACGGCCTCGTAATTGCGGTCGAGTGGCCAAAATTTGTATAAGGACTTGTTTTGACATTATTAACATGGTGGAAGGAAAAAAATTAACTTCTTTATCTTCCCCCTATCAGAATGTTTGCTTGTTAGAGCAATTCTGTGAGAATTTTATTCGGTGTTATCCCTGATCAGATTGGCATTATGTCAGATAGGGCATTCCCGTGTCATGAAATAGCAACATATAAAAGAAACAACCATTAGTATCTGCTAGAGTTGGGCAACGCGATTCTTTTTCAGAAGTCGATTCCAACGATTCAATCACACATTACGAATCGATTCTAACGATTCGTTCACGATTCTTCTCAGTCTGCGATTCCAACTATTCTTTTGAATCGTCAACGAGTTCACGATTCTTCCCAGTCTGCGATTCCAACTATTCTTTTGAATCGTCGCAAGACACTTTCCTTTGCAAACCACGCGTAGAACAAAAAGTTCTACATCTCTCTCATAGATGGCATAAGAGGCGAGACATTGGATTGTCTCTTTCCCATTGGCTGGAACCATTCAGTATGAACTCCATTAGTCTACAAAATTACCCAAGATAATGTCTCTAAATTATAATTTATCAACTGAACCTTATTATGAAGTACATTTTTTGCATTACATCTCTATTTAACTATGCAAATTTCAGGTTTGTGTTCATTATTTTCCATACTTAACAAATGCAGTACATATTTTGATTTCACTCTCGCTCGGGAGCATTCGACACGGTTCGGAAATGTCCGTTGACAGGTTACATCAAACAACGAATAGAATCGTGGGTTACGATACCATGCCGATTCCTTCATATTCTTTAGAATGACGATTCGTTACGATTCGTTTGAACGACGATTCGTTGATACCACGAATCGATTCTTACGATTCTTTATTATTAGTCGTTCGAATGAACGATTCGTTCACGAATCGACCCAACTCTAGTATCTGCCGTGAGTGCTTGCTTTCTAGAACGTCTGATTCCAAGCGCTATTGCAAAGGGTTCTCTTTTCTACTTAACATCTTTGATGTAAATTCAGGCTCCTATTAAATAAGTATCTTTATTCCCTGGAGGTAAAGCCGGCCGAAACGTGATAACAACAAGTCATTTCCTTCTGATAGCACAGAGAATCCTGTTGATGACGTGAGAGCGACTCCCGTGTAACGACTGCACGGTGCGTGATGGCTGATGGCCCCACTTAACGACATCTGCTCTCTGGCTAGGCCTGGCTCTTCTTCCGCAACTCGATACATCCTCCGCACAGGTAACTGTACCCGGCAACACAATTTCCTGTTTGCCGTTGTGTGTTAATTTCATCTCAGAGTTCGTCGTGGATCTCGGAGATGCGTTGCGTTCGAGTGCGGCAGCTGGATTCTCTCCTCATCAGCGTTGCCAACCCCATGCGCTGGAATTTCCCTAGTCATTGCTTGTTTTCTCCCTAGAAAGAACTAAATTTCCCTAAAAACTGCAAATTTACACGGACCTAAAATACGCTAACGTAGTATGAACAGAACAATGCTATATTACACTATCTAGAGCAGGGCTGGGCACATTACGTGATTCTGAGAAATGAGCGCTGTGTGCTTTAAAGAGCGGCTCTTGCGAGCGTGGTGACGTATGCATACTGTACGTCATTCAGTGTCGGTACAGTGGTGACTCTGCTGGCGAACTTTGAAGACGGAGCTTCCGCTCACACATTGAAAAGGCTGATGAACATGATAATGATGATGCTAAGTATTGTATCACAGAATATTCCGAAATGACATTAGTAATGCAGTATTTTTTAAATATAACCTAACTGATTAAGAAGTTCAATATGCAACGGCATTATTCTTTACAACATGCTACTGAATATGACAAATATGTTGGTAATGAACGCCATAAATTAATACAACAACTTAAAGAAAATGTTTCTCAGGTACTTTATACCAGAGTATCTATTTGATATTTATATTGTATGTATGTATGTATGTATGTATGTATGTATGTATGTATGTATGTATGTATGTATGTATGTATGTATGTATTTATTTATTCACACTGCAATGGGCATATACCCGGTGGCAATGGTAACTAATTACACTCAGTAATGACAATAATAAACTTATTAATTAAAAATACAATTAATAATAATACTAATAATTAATAATAATAATAATAATAATAATAATAATAATAATAATAATAATAATAGGAAATATGTTAAATTAAATGAAACGATCACTTAAAATAACATTTGAAATAAGTCTAATTTGTATCTTAAACCTAAGATCGAACTAAAACCCACGAGTATGATATGTTCATATCTGCACAAGTACCTTTCAACATTACACTCATTTCGCTGTCAACTCACTCACTGCACTGGAACTACGACACATTTCACTGATTCTATCCTGATTTCACTAACACTTCAAAAACATTTCACTGTTCAAATACTTTGCACTGCCACTATAAACTATAAAGCTTCACTGACAGGAACACGTTTCACTTACACTACACACTTCACTGACACAACATAATTCTTCACTGATAAAACACTTCAATAACAACATATCATTTACACCCTTTAAATACTGTGTATAATTTATTACCGTCTATTAATAAAGTCCTTAAGCCTATTTTTAAATACATTTTTTGTCGTTGGTAAAGCCTTTAGTAAGTCTGCAGGTAAAGCATTCCAGTCTCTGATAGTACGATTGAGAAAAGAAAACTTTCCAGTGTCCGTCTTCTGCCTTCTTTCCCTCAATTTATATGAGTGGTCGTTTCTTGAAGATTAATTTGGCGGTTGCAACCTATTGCATTATAAGTTATTATACATTTAGTAATATATAATTTTAAATTATTCAAGTATTATGTTATATCACAGTATAGTATGTTACAGTTTATATATCATATCATATCATATCATATCATATCATATCATATCATATCATATCATATCATATCATATCATATCATATCATATGTCATGTCATGTCGTATTATATTATATTATATTATATTATATTATATTATATTATATTATATTATATTATATTATATTATATTATGTACTAACAGGATGATAATAATGCACTTAGTGAATCGGCTATGAGAATTAGCTACAAAATTTGCCACGAAATCTCAAGGGAATTGAAAACATTCAACGAAGGTGAATTCACCAAGCGATGTTTAATTATATTGGCAGATGAACTCTGTCCACAGCAAGTAGGGGAAGTGGAAGCCATACGTCTGTCTCGTAGAACCGTGGCGAGGAGATTGCAGTCTGTGCGTATGGGTTATGTAAATAAGTCACATGATTTGTGTGTGTGTGTGTGTGTGTGTGTGTGTGTGTGTGTGTGTGTGTGTGTGCATAGAGCGAAATTTATTCCGTTAAATTAATAAGAGCGTTATAAAGTTTGTACTTTACAATGGATTGATGTAATATCCTTATAAACTATTATGTACTGACAGACTGAATGACTAGAACAACCGTGGCTCTTGTTATATTAATGCAGGGAAGGTAGCTTTAATGCGAGTCCGCCACTGCATGAGCGTTCTGCTCTGGCTTGGAATTGAAGTGCCTTGCGGAGCGAGAGCAGCTCTGGCAGACTAAATGGAGCCGCTCTTATGCCCGGCCCTGATCTAGAGGATACCTGCACAAACAGCGCTCAACGAGCTCGCGCGCTCCTTCGGAGCGGGAGAGCCGTGTTTACCGCTCGCCGAAACGGAGAGGAAGATACGTCAGAATGACATAGACTTGCTATAGGTAGAGGAGAGGGAAACGACCACTCAGTTATCTAGTGGAGTGCAGTGTGAAGGCCTATTCTCAGTAAATGTGTCACGTTGGTTACCTACTGCTACAGTACAGTATGGAGGAATATAAAATACGGAACATAACATTTAACATTTAACGATTTACACCTCGAACTTATTGATCTTCAATGTGACCTAAGGGCTAAGATCGTTTCAATAATACTACTAGTCTGGTTGAGTTTTACAAAACTAAATATTAGCAATAATATCCACGACTACACAGGCTGGCTGTGAAAATGATTGCTATGTTTGGCTCAACATTTATATTTGTGAGCAACTGTTTTCTATAATCAACTTTAATAAAGGCAGACATCGAACATCTGCAACTGATGTTTCATTACGAGTCCACGCCTGTGGAGTAACGGTTAGCACGCCTAGCCGCGAAACCAGGTGGCCCGGGTTCGATTCCCGGTCGGGACAAATTACCTGGTTGAGGTTTTTTCCGGGGTTTTCCCTCAACCCAATATGAGCAAATGCTGAGTAACTTACGGTGTTGGACCCCGGACTCATTTCACCGGCATTATCACCTTCATCTCATTCAGACGCTAAATAACCAAAGCTGTTGATAAAGTGTCGTAAAATAACGTACTAAAAAAATCATGACGATCAGTAGGCTACTGTTCCTTCAGCTGCCAACAGCATAAAACCCCGTTTTGATATACTAGTAAATAAAAAGGTAACAAAATGATATTGTATAAGTAGCTATAGAATTTCTATTATTTCTGTAAAATAAATATTTCTTTATTAATTAATATTAGTCCAAGATAGTTTTGTAAACACTGAACGGGAATTAATTTCATAAACACTCCCTTTTGTGTATATTTGGTACGAGATCACCCCTTCTTGCAGTCCACCCTTATACAGAGCGCAGCTAATATCTGCATTCCGCTCATGAGCTGTGAACCGGCTCGGAGAGCGCAGGCCTGCTCTAAGCCGACGATATGTTGCTTTCTATGAAAAATTGAGGATGCAATATGAGCATTAAAATCCAATTCCTTCATAGCCAACTTGACTTCTTCCTTGATTGTCTTGGAGGTTACAGCAAAGAACACGGGGAAAGTTTCATAAAGACATGAAAGAAATAGAAAAGCGTTGTTAAGGCAGGTGGATGAAGTGATGATGGCTGATTACTGTTGGTCTATGAAAAGAGACAATGTGAAGCTGCAACATAGAAGACAATCTCGAGGAAGAGATATTGAAAAATTAAGAATCTGTATGAGACTTGGAATGAGTTGAACCTAAATTGTGAATATGAATAAGATTGCACTAGCATTACCACTATGAATTAGTTTTATATTATTTGGTTGAATCAACAATACTCAACATATATTTGCACATCTTGTCCCACAAGGAACCCCACCAATTCTAACATTTATGGTGTATATTGAAACAATTAGAAATATAATTCGACCTGATACATTAGCAGTACGACTAGCTGCTAACATAATTGCTGGACATTTACTACTAACTTTACTAGGAAATACAGGTCCATTTCTAAGTGATATAATATTACGATTATTAATTATAACCCAAATTGTCATCAGATGGCTGGAAGCAAGTAATGGTCTCTTAAACCAAATTATAGTAATTTAGCAATTACTTCTGAAAATTTAGTTAAAATAATATTATCTTGTCAAAACAGAATTATTCACTAGAATATTTTTCTTTTCCACAAATAATATCTTATTCGTTTGCTGTGGTCGTGCCGGAGAATCAGTCCCATTCCGAGGCGTATTGTTGGGTTTCGTAACAAGCTATGTATATGATTATGTCTCGTGACCAGAATATTGTACGAAATGGAACTATACAAATTGAATATTTATCCTTCGAAGAGGTGGAAAAATTCAAATATCTTGGAGCAACAGTAACAAATATAAATGGCACTCAGGAGGAAATTAAACGGAGAATAAATATGGGAAATGCATGTTATTATTCGGTTGAGAAGCTTTTATCATCTAGTCTGTTGTCAAAAAATCTGAAAGTTAGAATTTATAAAACAGTTATATTACCGGTTGTTCTGTATGGTTGTGAAACTTGGACTCTCACTTTGAGAGAGGAACAGAAATTAAGGGTGTTTGAGAATAAGGTTCTTAGGAAAATATATGGGGCTAAGAGGGATGAAGTTACAGAAGAATGGAGAAAGTTGCACATAGCAGAACTGCACGCATTGTATTCTTCACCTGACATAATTAGGAACATTAAATCCAGACGTTTGAGATGGGCAGGGCGTGTAGCACGTATGGGCGAATCCAGAAATGCATGTAGAGTGTTAGTTGGAAGGCCAGAGGGAAAAAGAACTTTGGGGAGGCCGAGACATAGATGGGAGGATAATATTAAAATGGATTTGAGGGAGATGGGATATGATGGTAGAGACTGGATTAATCTTGCTCAAGATAGGGACCAATGACGGGTTTATGTGAGGGCGGCAATGAACCTCCGGGTTCCTTAAAAGCCAGTAAGTAAGTACAAATAATACCTTTAAAATGATTAATATTATTTATATTTTTCTCTATTATGTTCAAATTATTTAGTTCTATAAATTTCATATATTCCAATTAAATTATCAGAAAAAAATTAATATAAAAATCATACATTTAAAATGATAAGTGACTTATTTTTTATTCTGTTTAGTCCACTCCTGTGGAGTAACGGTCAGCGCGTCTGGCCGCGAAACCAGGTGGCCCGGGTTCGAATCCCGGTCGGGGCAAGTTAACTGGTTGAGGTTTTTTCCGGGGTTTTCCCTCAACCCAAACCCAATATGAGCAAATGCTGGGTAACTTTCGGTGCTGGACCCCGGACTCATTTCACCGGCATTATCACCTTCATCTCATTCATACGCTAAATAACCTAAGATGTTGATAAAGCGTCGTAAAATAACCTACTAAAATAAATCCTTCAACAAAGTCAAATTAATCAAAATCAGCCTTCGATATTAAAAGCCTTGAACCAAAATTTAATTTCGCAACTCTTTGTTATCAAATGCTTATGATATAAATTTCAGAAAGAGGAAAAGTCCACAAGTTTCGTGTTTTCTAAATTTTCCTCTGTTCTATTACACTGTTCTTAGGAAATTTATTATGTAATAAATTATAATGAAGTCCCATAATAGTAACTTGCGTTGTTCTTACCGCGAATTTACTTACACGGCGTAATACTTGTAATTCTGCACAATACGGCCGATCTAATCTCTCTTCAGATTTGCTGTTTAAGGAGAAATCCCGTGCAGGCTGTTGACATGCTGTTTATGTTGCTTATCGTAGTGATTACTGAGCAGACTTGAAGTCTCTCTTCACTTCAATTAACGTCATGCACGTTTCTCAACGCATGTTGCAATTGCCTCAGTTCTAAATATCATTATTTTCTGTTTCGCAACAAATGCTAGACGTATGACATCGTGCGATTCGCAGACAAATTGGACAAGTTATCTAATCTGTGTAAAGTCTAAACATTTCTTATGATCTCATAAATAACTAGGCTTGCCAACCGTCCCGTATTTCCCGGGACAGTCCCATTGTGTCCCGCGTCTCGAAATAATTTTCCCACGCATCAAAATGCCTCGATTTCATGGCATGTTAGACGTTTATCATACCATATTGTTTGATTTAATCTGGATCGCATAGTCTCATACAGACGAAATGGAGAAATGACTCTAGTACGGATGTCCAGGGCAGAAATTTAATTCTCGTTGTTGTATCAACAGAATTACGGGTGCAATGATCATAATACACAAGTTAGGGCAAGTTTAATCGCAGCCTATAGGGTAGGGGAGACTGTTGTAACTTTAAACACTTTTCAGATTTTATTTGTTTTAATTTTGGGAAATGATATTTTTTAAATTAAGAAATACTTTAAACAATTATTGAATATTCCTTTACAACTTCGTGTATATATTTTCCTGTTCTACACATCTATTAAGGATGGAAAAAATAAAATGTAATATGTTCAAAGGTATATCAGGTACATGTACCTTAGAACCAGTGGCGGCTCCTGCATATTTCTTAAGAGGAGGAAAGAAGTTATCAGCACGAAATGACACCTTCTAGAATGAAACTTGCTACAAATTAGCCTACGTGCACACAAAATCCAGGTAGTGTTGGGGTTGGCCTTCCCTTTTGTATAGCAATAATCTGTTCTTGTAAACTGAGTTTCCTAAATTGTCCAAAATATATTGTGCTTTCACTTCCATTCATTGTTGAATAATTGCGCAAATTAACAATTACAAGGAAATTCACAACCTCGTAGCATTTTTCGAGCACACTACAGCATCACACGTGTTGGAAGAGACTAGCTACTAACTCGTAACCGGAACAGTTTTACGGAAATGGGAATAGGAAATAATCTGAGGAAAGCGAGAACGCCGCATGCACCCACCCACGTGGTCTGTGTTGCCACATGTACATTTTACAAGTTCAGTATCACATGCTTTTGAAGAATGTCAGTTCTTGTAAAGTCATACTATCATTATTGTTCAAAGCTCCCGGTGGCCGATTAATTTTTTATGTTAAAGATGATGTAGTTTGGAGTACCTACTTTCAGTTTCAAATATATTTGTACAAAACTGACAACTTGGCTGTTGCCCTGTCTAGTAAACAATGAATAGAAGTGAATTTCAGGGGCCAACTACGTAGAACTACTTCCTCTTTGTTTTACATAAACCCGACTTTAACTTTCAAATATCCACGAAAGTTTCAAACCGTGAATAGTGGTCTATATAATGTTCAATGAATAATATTTTTTATTTATAGTTTACATGGTGTCTTTCATAGCTTTGCGTTAAAACTGTTTTTTTGTTGTGTCTCCTCCTAGATGTGTTATAGTCCGGTTGAATGCAACATCGTTAGGTGGCAGCGGTAGCGAGCTTGCTGCACGACCAGTCGGTTTCTATTTTCCGCCCATGACTGATTCAGTGGAGGATCTTCTCCCTCTCCGTTCATTTACTTGCTTTAAGGGAACTGGGTAGTGATGCCTGTGCTATTAAAAAATCTCACTACAAAAATTTAGTTCAATATTTCTAGGCTTTTAGTGCTCACAGTGGAATAAAAATTGCCATGTGATACAATCAATCATTCTCAATTCAGTGGTATAAAATACAACTAATTAGTTTCGTATCCAAGTGCAAAAGAAAGGCCCTAACTAATAACCTGTTTTCCCACTTTGTTAAATGTACCTCATTCTTCAGGTGCACATTACTTTCTACAATCTTCACTCATATACCTTGTAGTTTTTAAAGTTATATAGTAATGTGTATTGTAAATACTAAAGCAAAATTTAGTTAAATATTTCACCCCTAGTGAAACAGAAAAATATTGAACTTCATTTAACATTTTTTGCAATTTTTTTCAATGTATTTTTTCTCGTCTTATGTCTGCGATATTCTTAACACGTAGGTCTACTATGTAGTACACAAGCTGCAGAAAACACTGTAAAAATTTTATGTAAATTGATTCAGTAGTTTCAGAGAAAAATGCACTTACGTTTGAAAAATGTCAACTTATGGAAAACTGCATTTAAAAAAACAGAAGGATATATGAATTACATGCACAGTCAAATTTAAAGAGGTTATTTAAAGGATTTACCTCCAGAAATACCTCCCAGAGTATTTATATTGTTTTAAAGAGCAAGTTTTGTACTATTTTAAAACACAAAATAAGAAATCGGATTTTTGACCTCTAATCACTACCTGGTTCCCTTAAAAAACTGCTTCTTTCCCTGGCCGCTAGTGCGCTGTTGTCTATGTGTGTTAACTGCAGTAGAGGAGGAATGGAGTGCCTTTCCTCCACACAGACAATCTCGCATCTTTCTCACAGCTTTCTACAGCACATGAGCGCGCGTCGTTTAAAACTCGATCAACCGAGTTTTTCTTATAGCTGTGAACTTAAAAATTATCGAATCTTCCTCGAATTTCAAGGCAAATATTTTATTTGGTATTTACTTTCAAAAGAAGAAAATGTGAGGAGGACGTTCCTCCCTTCCCTCCCCCGAGGAACCGCCACTGTTTAGAACATACCCCCTTGTAAGTTGAAACACATGTATTATATGTAGGAATATAGTTGTAAGAATTGACAATCATATTTAAAATGTATTTGCAATCATAAACCATAGCAGGCTGCTCTGATTTAGATTTTATTTCCTGGAAGAACAAGAATTGGTTCAACAGCTTTCTTCAAGGCATCCGGATCAGTTGGGGACCTCTTAACTCCGGACTTACTTCGTGGCATGATCTCAAAATAAAAGGAAGACAAAAACCAATAGTATTATGTTCCAAGGTACAAGATGTTTTGTGTTCAAAGATACAAGAGGGTGCACGTTTAAACAGATATGGCTACCAAAACTAGAGATTCGAATAAATCATGAAAATTAAAATATATTATTACTCACTAGATGATACGGAACACATTGTACTTAATGGATGGTAACAAATACAATCGGGTTTTATGTTAGATAACATATATCAATGAACGAAATGTTTACTTTCGGTACTAAAAAAGATTCTTTCGTTCACAGAACTCACATTTTGCAATAAATCAAACCAAAACTACGACCAGATCTACTTAGTGGCTTTCCCTACAATCTACTTCAGTTTGAGTCCTCTAGGTAGTAGCAAAAAATAAAAAAAATATTCAAAGGTACAACAGTCTCCGCTACTTACTGAATCATCTATCCTCTCAGCTCATCGTATGCACTCTGACTTTACTTTGCGCCATTCAGTATTATGTCCACTTTGTTCCACTTAATGTGTCATTCATTGGTTTCGGCGGAAAAATGAAAAAAAAAAAAAAAGATCATTTCTAAGATACTAAATACATTATACAAAAATTACATTCAGTTAAAAAAAAATACATAAATTAGAAATTATGAACGAAGGTGTAGAGATATTGCAAGAATATGACATAAATTTGCAAATTTATACGTAATTTTAAACAATAATAAAGAGATAATGCACAAAATTGACTTAGTTACATATTAAACCCCTAATATATACGTAGTAACAATAAACAATAGGAAAGAATACGGAAATGATATTCAGTTGCTTTTGGTTTTATATAAATACCTTAATTAGAAACAATGAAGCAATAAACAGTAGAAAAAAGATAACAGAAGAAATAACTTAGTTACAATTTTCGATGCATGGTTTGCGATAGTAAAGAGACAAAAACAAAATTACTTACGGTTACAAACTATATACACTGAATAATAGTAAAATCCATAATATAGAGTATTAGTTGGAAGGCCGGAGGGAAAAAGACTTTGGCGAGGCCGAGACGTACATGGGAGGATAATATTAAAATGGAGGGAGATGGGATATGATGGCAGAGAATAGATTAATCTTGCTCAGGATAGGGACCGATGGCGGGCTTATGTGAGGCGGCAATGAACCTCCGGGTTCTCTAAAAGCTGTAAGTAAGTAAATAACATGTGTAAATGTAGCTAAATAATATGAAACAGTAAGCAATAGTGATAGATATATTTAAGTCCATATTTCGTTAATTTGGCTTCGCACACCCCAATTACCCTGTCTCAAAATATGTTCAATAGAACATCTCCTATTTTCCGTGTAGTTTTCGTACGATTTTACTTATAATGGTATTATTTAAGGATTTTAAGGGTACAATCAATCCTTGAAATTTCCTTCTTGAAATTAAATTTTGTAAGAGCTGCTTCAGCATAGCGTGTATGCCATTAATTTGGTAAAAAATGGACATACTATAGTTGCTTGTACAATGTAATATTTCTTATTTAAAAAATTGACAGTAGAACCTTGGTTTGGAAGAGTTTCAGCAGACGTAATAGAATGACGGCTTTTCAAGCAGGTTATTGTTCGGAGATAGGTAGCTACGACCAGCGCAGAGCTGAGATCTCAAGTCGAAAGAAGGGCGTGATATCGATCTCGTAATGGCTGGTGTTAAGTATGCGGCCGCGACGTTTTCCGCAAGAGGGTAATCAGAGTCACTCGGCGAGCAAATTGCACTTCTGGAAACCCCCCGCTCTTCTGGATCGATCCGCGGAGCTGCCATCGACAAAGTGCAAATGAAGGGAATATGAAACGGAGCGGTAAACTAGAGAACCAGGGTTTAAAACCGTGCTGATATATTGAGAGATTTGTGTCGGACAATTATTATTTCCACTATTACGCTTTTACTACGTCATACTTTTTTTGACCAATAAAACAGTACGAAAGGACGTCTTTCAACCAACAGTGGCTGCTTATCGCACAATTTTATCGCTTCCCTAGCATTTGTTTAATTTTATCGCTTCCCTGGCATTTGTTTGTTTTTATCACTACTCTAGCATTTGTTTCTTTGTTTGCCAACATTTCAAACTGAAAATTCTTTACGGTACCGGTACTATAAAACATGCTTTGCGTTCGTCATTTGTTTACAGCATAGAGAGTCAACTGAAAATAGCTGCTCCGTTCAAACGTTTTGGTGAAGCTAACATTAGTGAAATAGAATTTCAGTAAATAACTTAGGAAATGCAAACAAAAGGCGCCAAGATCAGCACCAACCAATTCTGAAGATGGCCCATAACAGGCTGAAACTAGTCAACTAGGTACTATAATATTTAACACGTGAAAGCTATGTAGTACATATTCCGAAGTGATATAGTGTTATAGTGGAACACAGACTTCTGAAGTGTTCAAGGTCGTACGTAGTTTCGGTCGCTTACCCATCCTCCTCACGAAATTTTCCCTTTGCAAGTTACACTGCAAAAAGTAATCTCGTCAGTCTCCTTGTGCTCATCTCGTCAATTCATTCTTGATCGTCTCAGTTCCTTTTAGGCTTATAGATCGTTTATAATTTACTAGCGAGCGTCTCGTCATTTGTGAAAGAAGGCTTATGAAATAGTGTTGCAGTAACACGAGATAATCAGGGGAAAGTAAATGATAAAACGATCAGGAGTGATTAAATGATTGGGACGAAAGTGACAAGAGATGATAAAAAAAGATTTAAGGCAATGGGAAGGAAAATAAAATCCGGGACTATTAGGGTAGAACGACTGACGAGACGGCATGAAATAACAGATTGCTGAGAACATTTTAATAGAGAAATAGCTGAAGGGACAATCAGGACTGAATTAATTTGATCAGAGAAAAATTAATGAAGAAACTGCTATAGGTGAAATGAAGGGAAGAAAAAAAGATTGACGAGATTAATAATAGGCCTAGTAAACTGATTGAAGGGACGATCAAGAGGAAAATTAGATGATTGTCGAGACTATGAAACTGAAAATGAATTATGAGACGGTTAGGAGAACGGAAAGATGGGCATGGATTATTTTGTAGGGACTCAATCGCGTCAATACAAACATTTCTTAAAATGTTTAAACTAACACCAAAAGCTGTTGCCATAACTCTGAGTTTTATTGTACATGGAAGAAATAGCGGATGACTCACTGCTAGAAAGATATTAAAAATATTTGTAAACATAAAAAATGATTTCTTTTTTCTGGCTACGCATATTTAGACTGTGAAGCATACTCAAAGCATAACAGTATTTATTAAACACAAATTACAACTTTCAGATTTCTCTTTATTTGTTCTGGACACCTGGCTTAGGATCTCGCAGAGTGACGGTGATTATGGAACATTGGTGGAATGACAATGATGAGGGGAAATGGGAGAACTCCGATAAAAAAACCCTCGCGCCTACTTTGTTCACCATCCAGACGGGGATCGAACTCGGGTCGCCACGGTGCAAGGCAGAGAGACTAATTACTCGGCCACGGTTTATTGAATGCTTGAAAAAGTGTCTACATATATAAAACAGAATATCACAGCACTAGTTTAGACAACTCTGAGCTATACACATAACACAGAAGAGCACAGCACAAGCTTATACAGGATACTGAATTTCGGCTTTGTTTTTGCAGTGTAGGAAGTTCAGATTTTTACAGTAGAACCGGTCCCCAGCCCATTAGGGTGGCAGGAGGGTGAGTAAGTTTGCAGTAAGAAGAAGGGAAAGTGTGTGACCTTGACAACCATAAATGCTTGTGGACGATTATAAAAGTTGTGTAATGAAGATGTATAATCAATTAATATTTTATTGTATTAGAGTACTTTATTTCTTCTAATTTTTATATACTTTCTTCTAATCGTATAATAGTCGATTAAATCCTACTCAAGTTTTGATTTTCTCTAGCTAAATCAAAAACTCTAGTGAGATTACTGTTGATAAAACACAAGACATAGAACTAACACATTTCTTTCTTTCTTTATTTCAAAACTAATGATGCTAGCCACAATTTGTTATACCTCAAATGTAGAGTATCTTTGGGAGATTGCTAACCTCTATAACAAATGTTGAAAATTCTTTATTTATTCGGCTGGAAATTCACTTAATGACCAGTTTTTAACGTCAAATTAAGCAAGAATTTTGACTTATTGTCACTAGATGTTTATTCTTTATTCTGTATATTTATTGTCATCAGAATTATTAGGCTATTCTTTTAGAGATCCAGTTGTTTCCAATTTGTTTACCAGTCCCAGTATTGTGTTTCTTTGGAGGGCATTACGAACACCAAATTCTCTCTGGTATGCCCTTTGAGTAGCTGTAATTGAATTCATAATCCAGTATTGCTTCACAAGGAAGAGCCGTTGATTTAATGTGTACCCTACTGCATTTTCAGTGACTAAAACAAAATGTCGAAAACAGCTGCCAACAATAAAAAATAAAGAATAAACATCTGCGCATTTCGTGTACTATTAAACCAGCAATTCTTGCGTATTTGTAAATTTTATCTTGAAAATGGGCCTAAAGAATTTCATGAAATGGGGTGAATCTCTCGCTTTGGGGTGCGAGATTAAATTAAATGAGCAGTTCTTGTAGGCCTATATTCGTGAATATTATTTAGAAAACAGACTCAAGAATTTTTTTGAAATGGGGTGATACCACAGTCTAGTATATACAGTCACGAAGCTCGAGTTTTGAGGGTGCTAGGAACAATAGACTGTGTCGGTACTATTTCGCATTGTCTGTAATGGAGCGATAGTAGCGATTCTAGTGGTGAGCAACTATCTAGGCCTATGGATGCATATTTACTACGTATTGAGCTTCGTGACTGTATATACTAGACTGTGGTGATACCTTTTGTTGGGTGTGAGAAAGCGATTTAGCCAAGTCTCAACTTTGTGAAACCTCAAACTCTTTCAGGAGGTTGAATAAACAGAGTGATTTCTGTAGAATAACTCTTCTCGGGTTCTCAGCCAGGTGAGTTGGAGATTAGCTTCCAAGCTTTCGACGGCTAGCTCTGCCATCTTCTTCAGGAAATGAAGTGATGTGGGACCATGTCTAGCCGGTATATATGCAAAAGTAGGGCTTCCCGCTGCGGGCCAATAAGGAGCTAGTTCCTAGTCCCGACCGCTAGACGCATTCTGGTTGGTGGAAGCGGCAGCCAATCAGGAGCTACTTGCTGGTCCCGACTGTCTGCCGTGTGCTGATGGTCTAAGCGTATTGATGGCAGATTTACAGGCTGTACTCAGCTGTAGACCCTCGTCTCTGTTGAAATTATTGCCATCTAGCTGGATTTCGATGGCTTCCTTGATAACCAAGTCCCAGTAACCTGATGTCTTGTCCAAGATGGTGGTGGCGCCGAAATCTATCTTGTGACCAGTTTCTAAGCTGTGTTGGGCTACTGCAGACTTATCAGGGTAATATAGTCTTATGCTGCGTTGATGTTCCTTGCAGCGTTCCATAATTTTGCGTCCCGTCTGCTCGATGTAGCATTTCCCACACTCATAAGGTATTCTGTAGACACCAGGTGTCCTAAGACCAAGGTCGTCCTTAACTGGTCTCAGCAAGTACTGGATCTTTGTGGCGCCATCACCATCTTGGACAAGACATCAGGTTACTGGGACTAGGTTATCAAGGATGTCATCGAAATCCAGCTAGATGGCAATAATTTCAACAGAGACGGGGGTCTACAGCTGAGTACAGCCTGGAAACCTGCCATCAATACGCTTAGACCATCAGCACACGACAGACAGTCGGGACCAGCAACTAGCTCCTGATTGGCTGCCGCTTCCACCAACCAGAATGCGCCTGGCGGTCGGGACTAGGAACTAGCTCCTGATTGGCCCACAACGGGAAGCTCTACTTTTGCATATATACCGGCTAGACATGGTCCCACATCACTTCATTCCCTGAAGAAGATGGCAGAGCTAGCCGTCGAAAGCTTGGAAGCTAATCTCCAACTCACCTGGCTGAAAACCCGAGAAGAGTTATTCTACATCAAACGCCGGGAAAGCCTCAAGTCATACAGAGTGATTTCTGTTAACTAATATCTAAATATTGGATTTTAGATAAAATATATATTGTTCCTGAAGACGTAGACCCATATTAAGTTGTATTAACACATTTCATGGATTGTTACAAGCATGCCTCGCGATTTCCGAATCACGGTCGTATAGTTTGTGATACATTTACTACAGCGTTCCAAATTCTGGACGCATGTCCGCGTGTATTTGATATCCAGGTCGGAATCTTTATATTCTAACCAACATCGACACCTCTAGGAATTGCTTTCACAACCCTGGTCGAGATGCCGATGGAGGAATGGTGGAATAAATACAATTGCAAAGATTGAAGTACTCGTAGAACTGACTACTTTCACAAGAAGTCCGGGATCGAACCTTTATATATTATTTCCTCACGATTAGAAGTTTGGACAGAATGTGCTAGCTCGCATGTCGACAGTCTGCTGTTTTATCAGCATATTTTCGCACATGTGCGAGTCATGTGACGAGGCGCCTGATGTCACGTTGTGTAACAAGATGCCTGATTTGCAGGCCGATAGGATCCTCATATTTATTGCAGGCGGCATTTTCTCTCCTTTTCTAGTGGCCGCATCCCAGAGTGCAGCTTGGTCGAAGTCCACGTGTGAACTTCTCTGTCGGCATCACACATCGGATTATGAACCTAAAAATAACTTTAAATCAAGGCTGATGTACTTTACTCAAGCCTCAGGTTACAAAGAAATATTGTGGAGTTTGCTAAAGAATTTGTTCTTTTTCTGAAAAATTGTTCCCTTCAAGCTCGGAATACCATTTCTTCCCTTTTTCGAGTCTCCTTTCATCCTCTTTTTTACTTTTTCTTCTGTAGCTTTTCATCCATAAATCTATTCATTTCATAGCCTTTCCCTTCTTTCCTGTATTTTTTTTCGTTTTTATTCCCCCCTTCATCTCCTCTTCCTTTTATTCATTAATTCATTTTAATATACAGGGTGTCCCAAAAGTCTCCATACATAGGGAATATCAGTCCAAAATAGAAATGTCACATAATGTGCTCAATATAAAGGATTTCGAGAGTCAGGCACAGGTCAGTGAATGTGTTCGAACCTGTTCCGAAGCAAAAGCTGCAACATGTCCGTCGTCAGGCGTCGACGATAAAGGCTTGCAGATGAAGAATCTTGGGGTAAATCAAGAAATGTCAATTTTTAGCAATTTTATGGTATACAGCGCATTGTATAGGTGGCAACTAGGACTACAGAACTTACACTGATTAAAAACCAGGAATGTTCAGGTATTAAAACTTATTTTTCTCGATAATGCTGTTTCTTGACTTTCCTTGTTTTCTCCCGGCATCTTTAAGATGTTGAGAGTCCTGGATTTTCTACTGGTAGACCTACAACTTAAGCTGACCCTAGGGGTGTGAGATCTGGGTAGCGGGTTGGAGACATAGAGTACATTATGTGATATTTTTATTTTTAACTTATATTTCCTATGTGTGGAGACTTTTGGGACATTCTGTATTTTCCCTGTGACATCCCAACAATTCTGTATCGTCAATCATCATCTTTCATTACGAGTGTAATGTTAACCTACCACTTGTGGCTCACTCTGGATATAGACTATTTGACAAAGTAAATGGTCTACACTTCTCGGCACTAGCGACACCTACGAGCTGCTCGTATAGTTGGAGCGAATAAACGGCAAAGTTCAAGGTCCTGGCATTGCACAAAAATATTTTTTCTTCTCCTTTTCTTTCTTTCCTCCCCCCCTTTTTTTTTTGTTTCCACATTTCTACCTTTCTTTCTTTTTGTTATTTATTTATTTATTTATTTATTTATGTATTTATTTATTTATTTATTTATTCTTATTATCCTTTCCCTTCTCCTTTCCATTTATTTTTATCTCTTTTTTTTCTCTTATCTTCTATTGTCCATTTATTTATGTATTTATTTATTCCCTTTCTTTTCCATTTATTTTCACTTCTATTTTCTTCCTTTCATATCTTCTATTGTCCATTAATTAATTAATCCATTTATTTATTTATTTATCCTCTTTTCCATTTTCTTTCACTTCTGTTTTATTGCTTTTATATCTTCTATTGTCCATTAATTAATTAATCTGTTTATTTATTTATTTATCTATTTATGTATCCTCTTTTCCATTTTCTTTCAATTCTATTTTCTTCCTTTTATATCTTCTATTGTCCATTAATTAATTAATTAATTAATTAATTAATGTATTTATTATTTATTTGTTTATTTATTCTTACTATTCCTTCCCTTCTCCTTCCTACTTATTTTTATCTCTGTTTTCTTCCTCTTATAGCTTCTATTGTCCATTTATTTATTTATTTATTTATTTATTTATTTATTTATCCCCTTTCTTTTCCATTTTCTTTCACTTCTGTTTTCTCCCTTTCATATCTTCTATTGTCCATTAATTACTTAATCTATTTATTATTTATTTATTATCCTCATTCTTTTCCACTTTTTTGCACTTCCGTTTTCTTCCCTTTATATCTTCTATTGTCCATTAATTAATTAATCTAGTTATTATTTATTTATTTATCTTATTATTTCGTCCCTTCTCCTTCCCATTTACTTTTATCTCTGTTTTCTTCCTCTTATAGCTTCTAATGTACATTTATTTATTTATTTATTTATTTATTTATTTATTTATTTATTCTTCCTTTCTTCTTCCCATTTATTTTTATCTCTGTTTTCTTCCTCTTACAGCTTCTATTGTCCATTTATTTATTTATTTATTTATTTATTTATTTATTTATTTATCCTCTTTTCCATTTTCTTTCACTTCTGTTTTCTTCCTTTCATATCTTCTATTTTCCATTAATTAATTAATCTATTTATTATTATTATTATTATTTATTATTATTATTATTATTATTATTATTATTATTATTATTATTATTATTATTATTATTCCTTCCCTTTTTCGTTCCATTTATTTTTATCTCTCTTTTCTTCCTCATAGCTTCTATTATTTATTTATTTATTTATTTAGTCTTATTAGTCCTTCCTTTCTTCTTCCCATTTATTTTTATGTCTGTTTTCTTCCTCTTATATATTCTATTGTCCATTTACTCATTTATATTTTACATCTCTTTCGCTCCCATTCTTTCATCCTTCCTTCTACCTCTCCTGTCCCCTGTCCACCTTCCTCCCTTTCCTTGTCAATATGTTTGTTTATCTCTCATTTAACCTAATGCTGGTTTAGCACGCGATGGGACTCCGTGACGTATGATCGACCCGCGCCAGGCCTTCATCTACTAAGCACACATGGTATCATGGCAATTGACAAACATCCACGCTCTAAGCATGGAACCGAAGGCCGTGCTTGCAATCTTATCTATGGCATGGGCGTTTATCCTTTGTCATTGCGATGTTTACTGTTCTGTCAGGTGAAGGTCTGACGTCGGACCGACTCTTCGTCATGGCAATTCGCAGTGCAGTGTTGCCAATTCAGCGGTTTTCACTCTAGTTGTAACATTATTCAGTGTTAGTTTAGCGGATAAAATGTATGAAATTTGTATTGCTTATATAGGAATTTAGCGGTTTTTTAACACTCATAGCGATAAAATAATTTTATTTTTACATTGACAATATAGGCCTAGCAGTCTAACGGTGTTTGCACTATATATTAGCGGGTTTTTAAGAATTGAGTTGGCAACACTGTCGCCGTGTGTTCGTCCAAGTATGCATCTGATGCCAGATGACATGTATTTTGCTTTAGACTCAATAATTGGGGGGGGGGGGGGCTCAGAGTACAAATGGCGTAACCCCATCTTAGGATAGGTTACTTCTGTGAAAAATGAGTAGGTCTAGCCTATTTCTAAAAGTGAATACGATGAAAGAGTAATGGAACGGAGAAAAATTCTCTCCGGCGCCGGGATTTGAACCCGGGTTTTCAGCTCTACGTGCTGATGCTTTATCCACTAAGCCACACCGGATACAACTCCGACGCCGGTTAGAATCGTCTGAGATTAAGCTCCAACTCTTGGGTTCCCTGCACTACGTCATAGATGTCTATGAACGCAGGACCGAAGCCCACACATGTGCTGAGGTGCACTCGATATGAGTGACTAGTTGGCCGGGATCCGACGGATAAAGCATCAGCACGTAGAACTGAAAACCCGGGTTCAAATCCCGGCGCCGGAGAGAATTTTTCTCCGTTCCATTACTCTTTCATCGTATGATGACGCAGAATATCTGCATGGAAATATCATATGTACTTCGGTACATTAAAATAAAAAAAATAATATATAAAAATAAAAAGTGAATACGTCTAGACCTAGATCATATATATCGTTGTTAAAATGTTATGTTTTATTTAACGACGCTCGCAACTGCAGAGGTTATATCATCGTCGCCGGATGTGCCGGAATTTTGTCCCTCAGGAGTTCTTTTGCATGCCAGTAAACCTACTGACATGAGCCTGTCGCATTTGAGTACACTTAAATGCCATCGACCTGGCCCGGGATCGAACCCGCAACCTTGGACATAGAAGGCCAGCGCTATACCAACTCGCCAACCAGGTCAACCAATGGTGATAATACTAATAATAATAATAATAATAATAATAATAATAATAATAATAATAATAATAATAACAGATTGCTCATCCCAATGTTAAAATCGGTAGCACTTTGAAGAGAATAATCGTCAGGATCGCCACCGTCCGCCGTAAACGAACACGAGATGGCAGTACAGTTGCTAATGCAATTCAAATGGGAGTTATGACGTGACTCCTTATGTAACAACTAGTTGGCAACATAGTAAACGTGACAAAAGTTGTTACCGTCAAAGCCTCTAAGGCCGAGCATTCTGGATATTTATGATCTAGGGTCTAGAGAACGTTCAGTAAACAAAGTGCTGACATCTGAGCGCTATGATAATTTATATACGTATTTATTTTTAACATTGAAAAATTAGGATATTCTTCCTACAAAATAAGATAGTAACGCCATTTTCATAGAAAGTGTAGTTACACCATTTGTGATTTGAGTCCCTCAATTATGAACCTCATTTCTTTAAGGGGAAGAATCTATGAAAACATTTGTTCTTTCTTTTTCTTGCCTGTAAATGATTCAAATAGTCAGAAATGATGAGAAGTCTTAAGATTAAAATGTTGATTTGAATTTTTGGACAAACCAGGAGTCATGAACGTAAAAAAAATAAAATATGAAAATCTATGTATTGATATAAAACGAGTTAACTTCATCATCTTTGATCAAATTAGATTTATTACAGAGAAAAATAATTAAAGTATGTCTTTAAAAAAGCTATTGATTATCCAACCAAAAAATTGTTTAAAGAATTCAAAGTCGTGAAAGTACATTATATTTATGTGAATTCACTACTAAATTCTAGGCATAAAATCACCTCAAGCAGTTTTAAATTTAAAAATGTGTGTAAGGACTTTGTCATTACAGGATATTACTTTTTGAGATATGATTTATTGTGATTTTTCCATGTAATTTTGTATTATATCACAGTCTACTATATACAGTCACGAAGCTTGAGTTTTGAGGGTGATAGAAACAATAGACTGTGACGGTACTATTTTGCATTGCCTGTAATGAGGCGATATTAGCAATCCTAGTGGTGAGCAACTATCTAATGTTTACATATTTACTACGTATTAAGCTTCGCGACTGTATATAGACTGTGATTATACTGCGTTATTTAACTTTGTAATTTTATTATGTATTGATTTAATCATCCGCAGAACACGAGATCACTTTCTCTCAGGGAATTGCTAAAATTTGTGTATAATAATCATCATCAATAGCTATCAGGGTTTAGGCCATTTGGCCTGTTCCGTCTCAGGTGAAAAGCTGGACTCTCCATCGCTTCTTCGGGCGTCCACGATCTCGGTATCCAAGGGATCTGTAATTTAATAAGTGTACAATAATAATAATAATAATAATAATAATAATAATAATAATAATAAATTGAAAAAATGAATAAATGCATGTTTTAAGATTTAAAAGCTTCTAATTCAATTTAATGATACATTTATTATACTTGTTGATGGATTAATTACTGAAAATAAGTTACTTATTATTTTCAACTTATTATTTTGATATTATTACTTTTTTTCTGTTAATAATTTAATTGGAATATGCGATTAAAATTTGATTAACCGGTCGAATAATCGATTTAGTCGATCGACAGCATTACTTATTTCGCTCTGTTCAGGAAAGACCAATTTTTCGTACACAAAACTGTTCCGGAAACCCCTACTTTTTGTTATGATAGTGTGTATAAAAATAATGTATGGTGGCTTTCAATGAAAGTTATTTCAAATCCGAAAGTTTCATAACTCTTTAAAGCGGAAGGTGAATGTCTCCTTCGCATTCTTATCGGCGGGATGTTACCTGTTATTTCGCAAAGTAACGTAATTAATCGGTTGAATGTGTTGACACCTGGTTCAGGGCTGAATAAAAATAAATCCTTTCGCGTTAAATTTCGAGTTTACAAGTTTGCTGATAGCTAATCTCTTTACTTGACCGATAAAACTTCGAAGTTCAGAATGTTAATATACAAAGGCTGAGAACTTCCAGCCCGCAAAGGGAAGCCATTAACCTACCTAAGACTAAAAGTTTCCGTAAGAAGTATGTTATCTCTTAAGGGTCATTAAATTCTTGGTCTTGTGAACGGTACAATGACTTTTGTAACAGGTTCATAGTTCTAAGAGTGCAACTCTATATAATAACCTTACTTTTTTTTTTTTTTTTTTTTTTTTTTTTTTTTTTTTTTTTTTTTGAATCCTCTTCTGTCTAAAAGTTCTTGACACTTTTCGGTGGAACTGGTGATAGCAAAATGTTATTTAGAGGAATTAGTCTGAGAATTCACCATGAGCTTATCTGACATTCGCCTTATTGTTGGAGGAAACCCCGGAAAAAACACAACCAGATAATCACCCAAACGGGAATCGACTCCACGCCCAAACACTGTCTTGGACTGCATATCCAACACGCTACCCATTTAGCTACATCCATAGCTTCAACAGTGTCTTGACGTTCCGGATTTAAAGCTACGGTTTGGCTACGACGATCTTCGTCGAACGAACATCGCCGACGATTGAAATCGCCAGCGGTCATCGTCAGAGAGTGGTTTCTTTACCGGCGAACTTCATAGATGGATAGTAAATTGTTTTATATAGTTGACCATGTCTGATCAGCTGATAATATATGTGGATGACAATATGATAGCGTTATAATATAAGTTTTGCCTTGAAAAACAAGTACGGATCTTTAAAGTACCGGCAATTAATGTCATGTTTAGAAATAGATATACAGAGGGGTCTTTTAATTCACTGATATTAAGATATCTTGAAAATGAACCCACCAATTTTAAGGACTATTTCAGATTTTCTTCCGAACAATTTCATTTTGTCTTAAGTTCAATTGAAAATTATGTTGTAAAATTATCCACAAAATTTATTCACAAACAATAAGCCCAGCTGAAAGATAAGCATAACTTTAAGGTAAAAAACTAATTGTATAAATACTTTATTTTTACTTTTTACAATGTTATTTTTTTTCATTTAGGAGCATTTATTTAGGGCATAATGTTACAAATAAAAGAAATAATGTGAGGAGGTTGTTACACTTCTCTCCTTTGCTCGGAATTCCACTTCACTTACAATTTCACACTGAAACTTTCGCTTCAGTAGCTAAATCTGCCGCATCGTGTGTGTATCCCTCAATTATGAATCACTTTACTCAATTGTATTAACAGTTCTGGTTGTTGCAAAATATAGATTTGTTATTGTTTACGTTGGTTCTTCTTTTTGGCTCATGTCGAACAGGGATTTGTGTTTAATCTATTAATATCTTATCTTCATTAGTGGAGAAATTGTAGAAAGGTTTCTGTTTTACCGCCCTTATGGTATGTACGATGTATAAATCAGATGTTATTAAATGATTTAATTCATGACCTACTGTAATTTTACAATTGGTTTCTCGGCGATGATCGCCAGGTTTTTGCCTCCAAGGCAAACGCCGACGATGTTCGTCGAGATCAGCGACGTTCGTTGACGTTCATCGCCGTAAAGAAACCATGCACATTCAAATCTACGGACAGAATCCCAGCGAAGATCGTCGGCGAAGATCGCCGTAGCCAAACCGTAGCTTAAGATCCCATCTTCAGAGTTACAGCGCTCAAAACTTAAGAGAGATTGCCTACTCTACCCATTACCCTTGCTAGCTCAGACTAGATAAAGGAAACTATGACGAAAGTGTTAATTTATGTAGTCCTATACCCAGGCCGATATAACCTTGCATTTTGAGAGAGAAACAAAGGTTAAGACTATTCGAGAATAAGGTGTTCAGGAAAATATTTGGAGTTGAGAGGGATGAAGTTACAGGAGAATGGAGAAAGTTACATAACTCAGAACTGCACGCATTATATTCTTTACCTTACGTAATTGAAGGGTTCACAACCAGAGTGGACCAAGTCCATCTGGAGTAGTTCTGAGATATTGAGTCTTAAAGTTCCTGGCTCACGCTTAGCAACCTTCACCTTCCATAGGAAATGTTGCCCTCTGTGGAGTAACAAATGAGTTATGGACTTTGTTTGTTATGGCAATGAATAAAAATCTAAGTTTTCTTCATCCGAGATAGTATTAATCCACAACCTGATCACTGGTGGACTTGGTCTACTCTGGTTGTGAGCCCCTCAATTAGGAACGTTAAATCCAGACGTTTGCGATGGGCAGGGCATATAGCACGTATGAGTGAATCCAGAAATTCATATAGAGTGCTAGTTGGAAGATCTGAGGGGAAAAAGACCTCTTTGGAGGGGCCGAGACGTAGATGGGAGTAATATTAAAATGGATTTGAGGGAAGTAGGGTATGATGCTAGGGACTGGATTAATTAATCTTGCTCATCAGGATAGGGAACGATGGCGGGCTTATGTGAGGGTGGCAATGAACCTCCGGGTTCTTTAAAAGCCATATGTAAGTAAGAATTATTATTAGTGTTGTCGATCGATCAAAATATTTAATCGATTAACTATTTTAATTTAATCGATAGGTTAATCGAGTTTTGATCGAGTTGAAAAAATGTTTTAATATACTGTAATACACAATTATCGTTAAATTTAACTTGTATTCGGTGATAAGCATAAGTATTAAATGTTGTATATCTGTATATATTGTATCGTTATATTACAAAACAACTATTTTAATTACTTACTAACGTATTTATTATGAGGCTTATAATTTGTGTCAATTTCTCCGGGAATTTTTGAGACAAACATAAATAACAAAAAGTATGAAGACTCACCTAGTTAATACTGCTTCATCCATGATTTTAAACATGTGAGTGCATTCACGTGCTCCGAATTAAGTGCCGCTCTACGTTTAGTAACAGTGTTTCCTGCATCACTAAACGCGACAAAACGTTTTTCTGTCAAGCACTTCTCCACGATCGTTCAATTTTAATCCAAAAGGTTTATGGAGTTTATCTCTCAAATTCTCATATGGCATAATGGAGTTTACTCTTTTCACAGACCACAGAAAACTGATTTTTTTTTTCCTTTATCAAACTAAACACACAACCGTAATGTACAAACTGAGTACAGAAGCTGCAAGCACCTGCAAAAGTACAGCGGTCGAAACAGAAGACTGGCCCCTATTGTAATCCGAATTACCAGAAAAACAAGAAGATAGTTACGCTCTCACTTGCACACAGTGTAGACAAGGCTATTTCATAAGGAATGAGGGGGACGAATCCCAGAAAAGTATGTATTTCATATGCTAGGAAGATGAGCTGACAACAAAGTGAAAGTTTTCTTGGAAAACCATAAAACTTAATAAGGTTTTCGCATTGTGATTCAACTTTCAATAGAGGTAGACTAGGTCATTGTCCTCACATCTCCATCTCTTTCTGAAGTGTTTGTGCAAAGATTTTCCCTACGCTACATGGTTTACAGTCAGAAAATAACAGTACTATTGTGTTTTTAAGTAAGCAATTTTCGAGACAGAAATATTGTCGGAATTTTTATTATGAGTTTGTATTAATAAAATAATATCAACTACAACCGATTAATTTTAATCGTCTCGATTATTCGATTAAATATTTTTATCGATAAATCGTACAACAGAAATTGATTGATTAATCGATTAAATCCCACAAAACCAATTATTATACTTACTTAGTGGCTTTTAAGGAACCCGGAGGTTCATTGCCGCCCTCACATAAGCCCGCCATTGGTCCCTATCCTGAGCAACATTAATTCATTCTCTATCATCATATCTCACCTCCCTCAAATCCATTTTAATATTATCTTCCCATCTACGTCTCGGTCCACACCTGTGGATTAACGGTCAGCGCGTCTGGCCGCGAAACCAGGTGGCCCGGTTCGAATCCCGGTCGGGGCAAGTTACGTGGTTGAGGTTTTTTCCGGGGGTTTCCCTCAACCCAATACGAGCAAATGCTGGGTAACTTTCGGTGCTGGACCCCGGACTCATTTCACCGGCATTATCACCTTCATATCATTCAGACGCTAAATAACCTAGATGTTGATACAGCGTCGTAAAATAACCCAATCTACGTCTCGGCCTCCCTAAAGGTCTTTTTCCCTCCGTCCTCCCAACTAACACACTATATGCTACATGCCCTACCCATCTCAAACGTCTGGATTTAATATTCCCAATTATTTCAGGTGAATAATACAATGCGTGCAGTTCTGTGTTGTGTAACTTTCTCCATTCTCCTATAACTTTATCCCTCTTAGCCCCAAATATTTTCCTAAGCGCCTTATTCTCAAACACCCTTAACCTATGTTCCTCTCTCAAAGTGAGAGTCCAAGTTTCACAACCATAAAGAACGACCTGTAATATTACTGTTTTATAAATTCTAACTTTCAGATTTTTTGACAGCAGACTGGATGATAGAAGCTTCTCAACCGAATAATAACAGACAATTCCCATATTTACCCTGTGTTTAATTTCCTCCCGAGTATCATTTATATTTGTTACTGTTACTCCAAAATATTTGAACTTCTCCACCTCTTCAAAAGATAAATTTCCAATTTTTATATTCCATTGCGTACAATATTCTCATCACGAGACATAATCATATACTTTGTCCTTTCGGGATTTACTTCCAAACCTATCTCTTTACTTGCTTCCAGTAAAATTCCCGTGTTTTCCCTAGTCGTTGTGAATTTTCTCCTAACATATTCACGTCATCCGCATAGACAAGCAAATTATTATTATTATTATTATTATTATTATTATTATTATTATTATTATTATTATTATTATTATAAAGACGACAGCAATTTTAAGAGTAACTTGCTTCATGGAAAATTAGGGGGAGAACTTCAGCCAGCATTGAGCACACGGGTTCCATTCACAACGTCACACGTGATGGGGAAGTATCCCAACGTGTTCCGTCGACGACCGTGTGGCACCTCGTGCTGCTTCTTGCATAAATCCATAAGCGGGACTTCTTAATCGAGGAGAGATTCGCCACTCAGATATCCTACTCCCCCATCCATGTGTAATATGAGAGACAGAATTCTATAATGCGCTTTTGTATGCAAATGAAGGCGTTAGAAACAATGTCTTAAGGGCAACTATCTCCATCCTTCTGTTTTTCTCTCCGTTACACCCCAGTAAATGGTATGCTTAATAGAAATTTCCCAGTACATCAGTATGATATAAGCTGGTGTCTCATTGGTGGCAACCGCTATTGTTTGACAGCGTTGTAGAATTTTTAAGGGAAGAAGATGATGCAATTTTACGTTTACGTTTCGTCAGCCCACGCGAGTTGTGTGGATATAAAGGGAAAAAGTTGAGACGGTGTCGGGTGGAGTTCCCGGGTAGCTCAGTTGGTAGAGCGCTGGTACGTTCAACCAGAGGTCCCGGGATCGATACCCGGCCCCGGAACAATTTTTCCCATGAAATTATTCAAATCTGCTTTACAGGGAGCTTTACCTGAAAGACTAGATTTGCATAATACATACGTCACTGTGTACGTTAACAGAAAACCACAATTCCAAGTCACACAGAGATTGTGTGCACTCGATGTGGGTTTCTGGCGTTTCGTCAGCCCACGCGAGTTGTGTGGATATAAAGGGAAAAAGTTGAGACGGTGTCGGGTGGAGTTCCCGGGTAGCTCAGTTGGTAGAGCGCTGGTACGTTCAACCAGAGGTCCCGGGATCGATACCCGGCCCCGGAACAATTTTTCCCATGAAATTATTCAAATCTGCTTTACAGGGAGCTTTACCTGAAAGACTAGATTTGCATAATACATACGTCACTGTGTACGTTAACAGAAAACCACAATTCCAAGTCACACAGAGATTGTGTGCACTCGATGTGGGTTTCTGGCGTTTCGTCAGCCCACGCGAGTTGTGTGGATATAAAGGGAAAAAGTTGAGACGGTGTCGGGTGGAGTTACCGGGTAGCTCAGTTGGTAGAGCGCTGGTACGTTCAACCAGAGGTCCCGGGATCGATACCCGGCCCCGGAACAATTTTTTCCATGAAATTATTCAAATCTGCTTTACAGGGAGCTTTACCTGAAAGACTAGATTAGCAAATCTTTCTTTAGCAGACATTGCTTTTCTATAGTTAGTGTGTCTTCCTTCTGTGCGTCCTCTTGAATGAGCTGTTAGATATCTTGAAACTGTGTTTTTGTTAAACTAAAGTATTGTTGAAAGTTTTCCTCATCATTTTCTAGATCGTGATATAAATTATGAAATTCTCCTTGTTTTATATTAATGTCGTGAATTCAATTCTTTCGCTTCTGTTGCAAAACCAATGCAAACAATAAGAATCCCCCTGGATCCATCCTCTTGGTCATCTTGTAGAAATGTAGAATAAAAGCATAGCACTGTATAGTATAACGTCCTGTCTGCGCCTGCCTTCATCTTGTGTATCTGTGCTCTAGGTGTCCGATCATGCGCAGTGTCTTGTATCTGGAACTTCAAATATTCCAGGGTCCCATTCTTTCTTTTGGTAACTCTACATGAACATTAACCTTTAAGCATGTGAACTCATTTGGAATAGCTCACGAAGGGAGTATTAAAGAGCTATCCCAATAGAAAGGCTTTGCCCTGCATGAGACACTTCTTTTTTTATTTGTTTGCTTAGAGTATACAACCTGTGTTTTGCCATAGGCATATCACGGGATATTTACAATGTTATACACAAGATATTTACACTGTTATACACTTATATTTCGGTTGCTATTCTTGAAGTGAACAGTGAACGAACGAGGAACAGCCAGCAGAAGAAAAGAATATCTACAATCCTACCATTCCATATTACCTCCAAGAGTACCAGCTAGAAGAGCTTGAAGTAATCGGACTTCTGGTTGGAGCAAGAGGTACCGCTACTGTCTTCATGAAAGATGTGTTTAAGAGGCTTGGAATACCTACATCTATTATTCCGATTGTAACTTTAGCTGCATTGAAAGGATCAATTGCTCTCCTGAAGCATCACCTATATTCGAAATGAAACCAATTTCATTAGCATTCTTTACTTTTTTGTAACACTTACCTCTCTAAAACTAGGTATATTTCCACCAATCACAAAATATATTTGCAGCTATGTACTTGTAGGAATTTCATTGTCAAAACAAAATTAATGGTTCACTTAACTTGTAAACATTTATATGGTTAAGTACTCTTTGTCCCTTGTGGAAGCTCACGAATAGTGAGAAGATTTCTAAATTTCTTAAAATTTCTTTGTTGATGAAACTTGTCACTCTTACTGTGTTTGTGTGTGTCCTCATCGTCTGGTGCAGATTTTGCTTCGACAGTATTGAAGGCCGGTCTGTTGAAAAGTGTGTGCATTCCGTCAGTAAATATATTGCTGTCTGAGGTGTTTTCTCGGGGCAGCTGTATAATGGAGACGGTGATTTGTTAATTCTGTGCAGGTATGATTTGAAATATCTGTGATTTGTCAGGAATTGGGTGCGGATATAATTTGGCCTTAGGGATATTGAAAGCCTGTGTGTAATATACTGTTTGGTATGTAGTGCTACCTCTGTATGTATGTATGTATGTATGTATGTATGTATGTATGTATGTATGTATGTATGTATGTATGTATGTATGTATGTATGTATGTATGAATGTATGTATGTATGTATGTATGTATGTATGTATGTATGTAGCATTCCAGATGTTTATATAATAGTTTTGGATTAGTCGTTTAGAAAGGGGTAGCGGGATGGAGTTATATTCTATGGTGTTTCTATATCAGGCTGCAATTTTGGCCAGATAGTCGGCGCTTTCGTTGCCCTTAATTCCTGAGTGGCCTTTGATCCAGATTAGTGAAATTTCCGTAGTTTTCTTAAGGTTAATCATTTTCTTTCTGATGTACACTGCAATCGGCTGTGTCGTTCTTTTGTTTGCTACTGCATGAAGTGCAGCTTCCGAGTCGACGTGGATGCCATCCGATGTTTTATCCTTGCGTTGGGATGTTATCCAATCAATTGCCATTTTGATTCCAAAGAGTTCTGCTTGGAAAACCGTGCATTCGTTTCCTAATCTTTGAGTTCCTGTGTATATTTCTAATAATTTTTGTACTGCTACCACTTCTGCTCCGACGTGTTCCTCCGTTTTGAAGCCATCTCTTTATAATCTAGGTGACGCAGGTCACAGCAGTTTATATTTCCCATCCTACTCTGCAGTCTCCTCTCCTAGTAAACAAATTATTTCAAATCGAGTGCCTCACGTAACCGAAAATTGTGCCCATGTATGATCCAAAACAGAAGAACACATCGGAGCAGGAGTGGTAGCAGTACACAAATCATTAGAAATATACACAGGAACTCAAAGATTAGGAAACGAATGCTCGGTTTTCCAAGCAGATCTCATTGGAATCAAAATGGCAATTGATTGGATAATATCCCAACGTAAGGATAAAACATCGTTGACATCCACGTCGACTCGCAAGCTGCACTTCATGCAGTAGCAAACAAAAGAACGACACAGCCGATTGCAGTGTACATCAGAAAGAAAATGATTGACCTTAAGAAAACTACGGAAATTTCACTGATCTGGATCAAAGGCCACTCAGGAATTAAGGGCAACGAAAGATCCGACTATCTGGCCAAAATTGCAGCCAGATATAGAAACACCATAGAATATAACTCCATCCTGCTAATCCTTTCTAAACGACTAATCCAAAACTATTATATAAACATCTGGAATGCTACATATGGGCTATTCCTTATGAAATCGATCAGTAAAAAAATCGCATTTTTTTATATTCTAATTTTTTCCCAATTTATACAAGGTGCTGAGGAGAGTGCATTTTCAAAAATATACTCTCGAAAGTCAAACGGTTTTCGTATTATTGAGCGACAAATTTAGCGTATTTGATAAAAACAAGCCTCTTTCAGCACTCACAACTCTGGAACCATTTACTGCAGAACATTGAACGAGAGCTTATTTTGAAGCTGGCATTTGGTAGGTTATGTTAAGAAGTAATCCTTATTTTTATTGTACATAAAGAGACAGATAATCTGATTTTACTTACTTTTAGGCTTTTTGCCAATTTGTAAAAATGTAAAAAAATGTTGAGAAAAAACCTTGCATTATTAAGAGGGATTCGGCATTGTTTGCTTAGTGGCTCTGCAATAAGTTTCGAGGGTATTAAATAGATTATTTTCACACGCCTAGATTTGAACGGCGCAGTAAGTATTGATACTATGAGTACATTCATTCATAATGAAAATAGAGAAATCAGCTTCAGGGTAACCCAGTGACTGTTTCGAAAAATCGTGACAGATGAGTAACCTCTTGAGCCTGAAGGGAGGGGTCAGTGGAGTTGTGTTGCCAGTTCACTATAGTGAAGCCTTGGAGTGATTCTCAAGGCAATGGGTGGAAGTTATACTTATCGGTAAGAAGGACACACGTGAGCAATATCGCTGAGTGCAGCCTTGTGAGACTTTGCTGGGTTTGATCCTCGTGATTTCAAATCCGCTTCTTGGCCGATTGATATAGTTACAGTGATATGCTCTGAGGTAGGCCTATATATTGAACTTGCACACATGTCTTCTGGAGCACAAAACCTCCAGGCCCTCGTGTGCCACGCTTACTGTTCGCGTATTTCTTGCATGATCTAATTCGGTGATATTCAGTCTTTTCTTGCTAACGTACCTAAAAAATTTGTACTCCCAAACTGCATTGCAATTAAGGTAGGTGTCCCTGATATGGCCATGCTAAGGTTTGAGAATTTTTCTAGCCGCTATTTTGAAAAAAAATATATAAACCACTTTTTTCTTACTCGTTCTCAGTCTAATGGACTTTCTTAAAACAATTTCCTTCCCCCATAAAAATAGCTTTAATTGTCCAAAAAGTCCCAAATTCCAAAAGTCTACCTAGTGGCCATATCAGGAACATGTGCACATGATATGGCCACCCTTGTTCCATGTTCTACAAATCATGATTGTTTTCAGTTTGATAACGCAGTTGTGCTAAAATTAAATAATTTTGGTGTAAAATGAATAAACATGACACTTGATAATCTTTTTTATAATTCAAAAGTGTAGTCAAAACAGGTTTTTCCATAAAAAGTTAAGTTGCTTTTCTTAAAATACAACATTTTTGCGTCATCTCAGCTATAAGGCATGTAAATTTGTCAGGTGAAAGAATAAAAGTGAGATGAACTTGATACGGCCATGGTGCATTTGATATGGCCGTATTAGGAGCAGGTAACCTTTCACGAAAATCGTTTGATTATGAACAATTCGTAAAATATACGCCATCAACGACAACACCAATCAACAGAACATTAAAAACTGGAGTGCTATGGTTTTCATGAAACAAGTCTTTGAAAAACATGCATAAAACAAAGGAGACTTACCAGAGAAAAATAAGAAGAGGTCACATGAAAACCGCAAAACAGGCAACTGACGCCATATTGCTCAACCTGACTGGATGGAAAACGATCAAGTGACATACCAGGATGTCCTTTCACTGGATGCTGCTGCAATTTAGCGGATTTTTTGGTTAACTAACTCACAATAGGGGGGTGGCCATATCAGGAACATGGCAATAACAGGAGCACCCACCTTATATAAGAAATGACAAAAAATTATGATTGATGTTGTGCGAGTCAAGAGTTATATCAAAATCTGAAGAGATTAAGAACATTAAGTAACTTCAAGGGCATAAGAACATCATGGGAACAAGTAGAATATGTAAGAGTAAATAATAGGGAAGTGAGGATGAGCTTAGCTTGGTGGAGACTAGGAATATGGAAATTAAAAAACAGGAGGGGTACCGTAGAGAAGGATATCTGCGGCATGGGAGAAGACGCTTTCCATATAGTATTAGTATGTCAAGAAACAGACAATACAAGGAAAAGATGATTAGAGAAAAAATTTGGGTATTAATAGATATGGAACTATATGTAGGAATATATAGAAAATAATATGTAGTGCAACTAATATAAGCGAGTTACAAAAATTAGGCGAATTTTTAATGATAATGAAGCTAAAATGGGAAGAGAAAGTTAAAGCTAATGGTGTATTACTTGTTTGTGTGTGATTAGATAGTAGTTAACCGAATGTGTTATGTTTTTAAAAAAAGAAAGTATACAAGGTGAGTCAAAAGTCGCTTTCCCCAAACACTTCCTTACATTTAATTGCATTCAATTCACATTTGACTACATATTCCTTTACAGATTTGTTCAAAATGGAGGCCCTGTTTCTCGATTCACAATTCACAACGTTTAGAACTGATTTACAGATGACAGAACATAACTCACGATTTTCATCAGATCATATGTTGCAACTGATGCAGACCCTGCGGTTTCTGAGCAAAAACATAATTTTTCAAGATACCCCACAGTGAAAAATCACATGGCGTCAGGTCGCATGGTCTGGGTGGCCATTCTGTTATGCCACGATGGAATTTCTGGTTCAAGAAGTCCCTCACTCCTACACCAAATGAAGTAGTGCTTCATCCTGTTGCCATATTATGTGCATTTCGGCAAGACGAGGGCTGTTTTCAAGACATGACATCGGAAAAACAGTTGGCGCACGAACATCGTTGTCAATTAGGGTTGCTAACAGTTTATGAAGAAAATATGGGAGACTAAGTTGTCTACAATATTTCACATAGAAAATGGACAAATTATTCAATTTAGTTACCGGTACTAAAACAACTTTATTCTACAGTTAGACAGACTTAAATTACGAGTATTTTGAGACATTTTCTCTTGCGTAATAGATCTAAACAAATTGTAAAAATTCCCTACATGAGTAGTTGAAGTTGACTGTGATTTGCAGTTCTGATTTCATTGGATGTGTTGCGCTCCTGTTTCGAACATATCTTCATAATAGAAAACAGCTTTGTATGAGCTTTGCTGCCTGGTATGCTTACAACACATTTCACTGTTTTTTTCTTTTTTTCAAATTTGAAACTCTAACATTATTTGATTTTAAAGTAGTGAGCCCTGAAACTATTTGTGGCAAGTATTACCTTCTACAGAGACTGCACATGTCAGAACATCTTTGGAACAACAGAATCCATCATATAAATCACTTTCAACCACATAAAAATTAAATGTTTCAAATAAATTTTTACATTATGCAAAAATGAAGGAGAAAAAGGCTCGAAGAGCAGGGAAATACGGAAGTCGAGAGACTGTTAAAAATTAGGGCTAAATACGGAAGATCCCGGAAAATACGGGAGGGTTGGCAACCCTATTGTCAATCCACCACTTACTACAACAGCTATTCGTTTATTCAAATTATGACATCTGTGTATGTATACAATAGAGATGAACAACGATCGAGAAAGCAAGACTAACAGCGCCCGCAAAGCCGAAAAACCGCACGACAATGTTGTATACGTCGCATCGTTGACGTAAAGATTGCCTGTTAGTGTTTCGAGACGTCGAGATTGATCACTCCCGAAGTCCCGAACGTCAAGCAGCCTTGAATCGCTACAGTTTTTTATACCCGACTGATCTTTTATCTACTTTGGCAACTGTTATATAAACAATCAAGTAGACTATTTGAAACATCATCTCTACCTTTCAGTGTATAATAATCCGTTCCCCAGTCTTTATTTAATTACTAGGCCCTTATTAAAAGGCTAGGAATTTTCTTTTCCTATGTTTGAGATTTAGTGTGCAATCTCAAGTAAAAAGATAGAAATGCAAATTTATTTGAGAATTCTTTTTTTTTCTCTCTCTCTCTTTATATAACCATAGGTAATATATATAATAGAACCAGACCATTTTGATAACTAAGATATTGTTCTGTTTTGTCATTTTGTCTCATTTAAACATTTATAATGTTACTTATTTCAATGATGTATGTTATTCCAAATTACGAAATCTTTCCACGCCGACTAAATGCTGTTTCGAGAATGATGAGCGAGACTCGAAGCGCACGAAAATGACGAGACGAGACTCGAAAGACAAATGCAGCGAACACAGCGAGCGAGAGCGGCAGTTAGTTTTGTTCATCTCTAGTATACAAATATGAAACCTAAGAACGAATATTGGGGAAAGCGACTTTTGACCCACCTTGTATAGGGTAGACCAAGGTAATTATAAACACTTTTCACTGATTTCAAATATATGTCAACATTATATAACCCTTAGTAACGGTAAGCATGACAAAGAAACATTGTGCTATTTTTAGATCTTTCTTTTCCCTGAAAATGGTTTTAAAATAATAAGGTTGACTTTTTTCATCTTTTAATTGCTAGTTTACATTTACCCCATCTGTTTACATTTACCCCTTTGAGAGGGGGTATTTGTAAACACCAATTTTCGCACGGGCTATCAGACACTGAACATTTTTTGTTCTGTTTCAGAAGAAAGAGCTGTACTCCTTCCAACTCCAATTTCAGTCACTGGTACATTTCATCCCTTTAACCTATGATATATGACGACACAGGAATTCAGTACCTCTCCTGAGCTTCACGATAACTGTAATTATTATTTTTCACGTCTGTGACAACCCTCTCTAAATCCTTTACAGTGTAGTTGGGTGGGAGTATCTTTCTAATATAATTTCTTGACATTTTGATTACTGAAAAGTACGAAATGTAACCATAGTAAAACATGTTTACAATTACCCCAAAGCAATTGAAACTATGGGGAAAATGTAAACACGTTATAATTTAATGAACTGAAGTTATGGGAGATCTCAGAACCATTGTAATAAATGTTAACTATTATACATTACTCATAAAAACAACATATTCTTAAAAAGTAGCACAGTACGTTTACTTACAATGCCAAAAATGAAGGTGAAGCAAAATTCTTCCTCAACTTTTTTTGTAGATCTTACAAAACATTCGTTCACAACTAAGCAGTTACTCCTATTTGGCGCCAAACTGCTTTGTAGGTTAGCCAACGTGTTAATTCAAATATTCCCCGAATTAAAATTTTTATATTGACAGTTTTGTATTTCTTACAGCATTTGTTTACAATTTCCCCCTGTTTACAATTACCCTCGTCTACCCTATTGGATTAGTTTTTAGGGTAATACAGGGACATCATTTTATTTTTACTAACATTTCTAATATTAACCTGGCTATACCTTTGGATTAACACTTGAGAACCGGAAGTACCGTTTGCTACCCCCTTCCACGACTGGAGTTCGATGATACTGGCGTAAAATACAAAACGATTTACTCTACTATGTATAGGAGGAAAGAAAAGTAGTTCATCCATTTACGTAAACTAGGAAATATCGCAATTTTGAGTTTGATAATTTTCATTAGGTTTTTGTTTAATCAAAATACAGTACTGTATTGACAATGAGTGTTTTTACTCACGAACTGAGCTATCCATTCGGACGTATTCATTATGCAGTGTATATTATACTGTCTACAGCACATTAGCGTACAATATAGAGAATGAAGTTAAATTGAAAAATAATCATAATATGGATATTTAAACACATTTTTGAAAATGGTGGCCGTTCATTTCGATACAGGCTTCAGTTCTTTTGTGCATATTATCGCATTATAGACTATTGTACCTAATTCCAATTACCAGTTTCGTCCTTCGTACTAGTAACTCATGTTGAAATAATTCTGTACCTACTCTTAGACCTTAAGTACTGTAAATTAAATCGTTATTTCTGCCCGATCCGAAAAGATAAAATTACTCAGACTGCTATCTATGTCCGTCCAAGTGGTTTTGTCACAGGGTCGTAGAAAGGGGGAAAATCACGTGACAGTTAATTACTTAGCGAGGCCCTTTTTTAAACAGTTGTATAATATTACGTAGACGTCCAATTTCTAACAGAAATTAATGTTTTCAGAAAAGAGCTAAGACAGCTCAGCCACTGGTCTTTACAGAGAAGTGAGCAGAAACGCGTGGGGGAAACCGGGATGTGACGTAGGCAAACAGACGACAGTGCCTGTGCGAAAATATGATTTAATATTGAAAGCTCTTTTGTCACTGGAAAACGTGAACATATTTCTGGAACGCACTATACTCACTATACCTGCTTTGTTTTATCTTGTCTCAGTAGCAATAAAACCAAGTCCCTTCAAATGAGGGTGGAGATTATTGGAGGGTTATAAATTTTCAGGATTTCTTTCAAAACCTTGTTATTGTACAGGCTACCGGAACTCAGTTTCTTGAAAGACAAGCTCAGTGACGGTACTATACAGTATGAAGAGAAACATGTTGTTATTTTATTTTGTGCTACAGAATGTATCAACTAGTCCCTTCCGCCACTGAATGGATGGACGGCATCGCTCCACTCCCCCCATCACCATAACAACACAGACGAAGTAAGACATATCTCCTTTCTCTCTCTTTTCACAGTGAGACAAGATTCATCACCCATGCTTTACCTTAGCAGTGTTTACTATGACCGTAAAGCAACTTTGACTGCATACGCGGCCTTGGTTCTGTGTGGAGGACGATTGGAAGTTTACTAGTAGAGGGGGAGGGGGGACTGAAGTACATTAAAAAACTCAGGTACAATAAAAATTGAAGTAAAAATAAAATGATGTCCCTGTATAAGACTTGGCATAGGTGAATAAAATTGTAAAGCAAGGTAGATCTGAGGTAATGTAGAATTGAAGCGTCGGCTGGAACAACGTTATAAGTTACTTTTGGTAAAATTTACAGGAGCTGCAAAATGTGTACGCGTACAACGTTGTTGTTATGAAGGTAGCAAACTTTTGAGTGGACAAATTTCACGTACTGCATTGATGGACAGTTGCAAGCCAAGGAGTATATAGCAAAGTAACATGACATACAACATTATTACACGGAAACACGCCGAATGAAAATTTTGTAACTTACAACGTTGTTCCAGCCGACGCTTCAATTGTAACGGGTCTGTCTTACAGAAATATGATGGATGAATAAATATCATATCATATAAGAAAGGTAATTTTCCCTATATTTTTATCAGAAAGATAAGTTGAAACTGCTGTAGTGTTTAAATCACTACAACTTAGGAGTCTATCGTTTAACGAACTTGACAAATGAATGTAGTTGAAGTATGACCACAATCTACTATATACAGTCGCGAAGCTTGAGGTGTTTTTTTGCAAATCTCGTGATAAAGCGCTCCAAGCGGTTAGCAACTAGAAACAATAGACTGTCCATGGTCGACTTTGGACTGTGTCGTATTTCTATCGAGTGCTAGCTCGTTGCGTATTTCACATTGATGCTTGTGAAATGTTCGTTATTGGTTGTAATGAAAATGTTAATGGCTAAAATATAATAATTGGAATAATAATATGGGACAAGGAGGAGACGTTTGTAGTGCTATAAATTGTAGCAACAGTAAGAGAAAGAGGCCAGAGTTATCCTTTTTCCGATTTCCGAAAGATTCAGAAAGGTTCCTGGGTTTCCACAAGAATGCTGTGCAGAAACAAAACTCTTAATTTTGAAGTTCTTTGTGACTGTTAGAATACATTATATCCTTAAATTTCACAATGAAATGTTTCAGTCTAACTGAAAAGACATTAGATACCGGTTAAAGTTCTGTCACTTAGGCTGCTAAATTTCCAGAGAAATAAAGGTTAGGTCTACTTTTTTTTTTTCAGAGGATATATTTTTAATTGTAGCTATTAATTTTGTTATTATTTTTATGTGTTATTTTACTAAAGACGTAGAAAAATTGTTTGTTTTAATGAAATTTATTGATCACGTTTTATTTTCAATTCTGGTGGGATTATTATTGCTTAGGCCTACTTTTTTTTCAAAGGATATGTTTTTAATTATAGCTGTTAATTTTGTTGTTATTTTTATTTGTTGCTTTACTAGAGACGTAGAAAAAGTCTGTTACAATAAAATTTATTGATCACGTTTTATTTCCAATTCTGGTGTGATTATTATTGCTTAACCTCATCCCACTTTGTTAACTACGTAAGCCTACACTACAAGTACCGGTACACGTAAGTTACTCCATTAATTCATATTTCCATTATTATTATTGTTGTAAAGGAAAATGCAAATTAATATTTATTGGTTTCATAGCTAATTATCGCTATAATCTTGAATGAGTGAAGCGATTATAGTAAATTTCAGTTCGTTTTGCACAAACAAAAATTATATTAACTTATTTCTTGCAGGTATCTTCGAGTTTATGGTGGAATTTAATATACTTCATTAAAATAATAAATTAACTTTATGCATTTAATATTTCAATAATGGAAGGAAGGTGTTAATTTTTCCAAAAGAACACGACAACGAAAGTTGACGTCTGCTAGGAGAGAGATCTGCGATGATGAGGCGATAGTAGCGATCCTAGTGGTGGGCAACTACCCATGTTTGCATTTTTACTACATATTGAGCTTCGCGACTGTATATAGTAGACTGTGGTATGACCAAGGCCAAAAAATGTAGACGTAACTCTGTAGCAGTGCTGAGGTCATCCGTGGCCTTTATTTCGCACGGTCCCGTCCGTATGCTTATCAGCACACATTTCCATACACTGCCGCCGCGCCGGGCTCGTACAGTCTTCGCTATGCCGTGCAGGCGAGCGATTGTGCTGAACTCATTACAGTCCGCGAGGCATACAATGTTGTGACGCGAGCCCTCGTGCAACACCACTTTCTGTGCCGTGCGTCTGGAATGGCAAAAATGCGAGCGAAGTTTTGTAACTCTCTGTCTCCAGCAGCTGTTGCCGGTAAGTTACAAAACGACAAAAACATTTTCTTCTAGATGTTTCAGTAACAAATAACGAAAAGAATGGAATAAAAGCAGGAAACAAATCTAACATATTTGACCCCGTTGCATTTTAATAAAACAAACACACAACTCTTTGTAGGCCTACTCAGGCTTGCGAAATGCTAAATAAATTAGAAAATTATAAACTTCAGAGGTAATCGCAAGAGCTAGACTGCCAGGTTTAATCTGTGATGAAAGCTGTTAGTTCGAATCTTGTACAGGGACTTCATTTTAGTCCACGCCTGTGGAGTAACGGTTAGCGCGTCTAGCCGCGAAACCAGGTGGCCCGGGTTCGATTCCCGGTCGGGGCAAGTTACCTGGTTGAGGTTTTTTCCGGGGTTTTCCCTCAACCCAATATGAGCAAATGCTGGGTAACTTTCGGTGTTGGACCCCGGACTCATTTCACCGGCATTATCACCTTCATCTCATTCAGACGCTAAATAACCTAAGCTGTTGATAAAGCGTCGTAAAATAACCTACTAAAATAAAAACTTCATTTTATTTTTACTTCAATTTTTATTGTACCTGAGTTTTTGAATGTACTTCACTCCCACCCCTTCTACTAGTAAACTTTCATCTGTTCTCCACATAGAACCAAGGACGCATATGCAAAGTCGTCTTACGGTTATAGTAAACAGTACTGAGTTAATGAGTATAGTACGTTCCAGAAATATGTTCGCGTTTTTCAGTGACGAACTAGCTTTCAATATTGAATCATATTTTCGCACAGATACTGTCGTCCGTTTGCCTACGTCGCATCCCGGTTTCCCCCACCCGCTTCTGCTCACCCCTCTGTAAAGGCTAGTGGCTGGACTGTCTTAGTTCTTTTCTGAAAATATTAATTTCTGTTGGAATTGGACGTCTTCGTAATATTACACAATTAATTACTTAACGAGGCCTTTTTATTTAACTGTCACGTGATTTCCCCCCTTTCTATGACCCTGCGACATAACCACTTGGACGGACAGTAGATAGCATGTCTGAGTAATTTTATCTGTGAGGGTCGGGCAGAAGTGAAGATTGAATTTACAGTACGTAAAGTATTCTTTTATAGGGTAGGTACAGAATTATTTCAACATACATACATACATACATACATACATACATACATACATACATACATACATACATACATACATACATACATACATACATACATACATACATACTAGTACGAAGGACGAAACTGGCAATTGGAATTAGGTACAATAGTCTATAGTGCGATAATATGCATCAAATAACTGAAGCCTGTATCGAAATAAAGGCCACCATTTTCAAAAATGTGTTTAAATATCCATATTATGATTATTTTTCAATTTAACTTCTTTCTCTATATTGTACGCTCATGTACTGTAGATAGTACTTTTCGATTGCAGCGATATTTTACTACTTAATTAACTTATTATTCCCAAAACATGAATTTTACCAGCAATCGAAAAGTATTGGGAATAAATTTGAATAAGGAACAAAAAAAAAAAAAAAATTCCTTCCCAGGCAGGATTCGAACTAGGAAAGTCTTAGTTACCAGTCTACCGTGCTCTGGAGTGAACAAGGCTCTGAAATCAGCTACAAGGATCGGTCCGTTTTTTTTTTGCCACTGCTGTATATGACGTCAGGGAGAAGGGGTTTAGAATGTTATTTTGTGTATCGTCTGGTTATAGCAACAGTGCTGAACTGTGGGGCTACGTGTCCACTGAGGAATTAAGTGAGCGAATCGATTTCTAGCCTGTAGTGCTTTATTAAGTCATTCTAATATATGTAGGCTTTAGTTGAATTGTACACTCCATAGAGGACTACCAAGAGTAACAACTTTACATTGGGTATATTTCACTCCAAATGTTCCGAACAGGTAATGCGTAACTTTTATGTTCCACCGAAGTATACTCTGTCCCTATGTCTGAAACCTGCTCTTGTGTACATCTGAGAGTGCAGAGTTCAGAGAAACCCACACTGTATGGTTGAAGCATAGGCAACTTCGTGTCCATGGAAGGAGAGGTTGCATCTCTAATGATGAATTTTGTTGTTCAAGAAATGCATTAAAATGTACAATCTTTGTACAAGGACATCACTTTATTTTTACTAACATTTTTAACATTAACCTGGCTATACTCGGAAACACTGTTACCCCCCTTCCATTTCAGGAGTTTGGAGTTGCTAGTGCAATATGTAAACAAATCATTTTACTAGCTATAGGAGAAGAGAAAAGTAGTGTATCCGTTTATGTTACAAGGAAATATAGTATTACGATTTTCAGTTTGGTCATTACTTTACAGTATTTTATCAAAAAACAGTGGAATAGTAACAATTTTTTTTTTTTCACAAACTCAAGTCTTCAGGTGGTTATATATATTATGTAATGTCTACTTTATTCAGCATATTACTAACCTAATTTATTCCTGAGAATTTTGTGAGCAATTCCATAAGAAACCTTAATTTCTACAGCTAACTTCTTGACTGACTTATTAGAACATCGCCGCATCCTTTCTCTAGCATCTTCTGCAGCATCTTCTGTCACCTTTGTTGGCCATCTTACACTTTTCTTCCTTTCTGTATACTCTGTTGCTTTAAATTTATCTACCAGATTAATGACATTTCTACGAAAATATTCCGTAATGATATAATCAGGAAAGCGTGAAAAAAAAAAACTGTTGTTCACATTCGGTTATATTGTAATTCCAGTTTCCATCATCGTTCTTCATACCTACAAACAGTAAAACAAAACTCTTGTTTAAGTAATGTTGTTAAGTACCGCACCATATTATAGGGTACCGTACTTTCGATAACTCTAATCTTCACTTGTGCTCAGTCCACATAGATAAATTCAGTTATGCTACACACCATACTTGTGTGAAAATAAACTTCAATAATATAAGCTTTTTCTTCTATAGAAAATACAACATATTTCTGAAACACACTGTACTCTGTACTGTTTACTTCACTGCTAGCAACAGCGTCTGTAAGTTTGTGTGGCTGACGTTAGCAAGGACATTAGTGAAAGGGGTGGGAGTTAAGTACATTTAGAAACGCAGGTACAATAAAAATTGAAGTAAAAATAAAATGATGTCCCTGTAGAAAGTAATACTTACTTACTTACTTACTTACTTACTTACTTACTTACTTACTTACTTACTTACTTACTTACTTACTTACTGGCTTTTAAGGAACCCGGAGGTTCATTGCCGTCCTCACATAAGCCCGCCATTGGTCTCTATCCTGAGCAAGATTAATCCAGTCTCAACAAAAACAAAACTTTTAGCGTAACAGTTTCTGGAATTCGTTCCGTTTATCTTATCGAAATCGCTTTCCAAATAAAATTTGTGACGTGAACGGAATTAAATTATCGTCCTCTTCTACTTTAATGGGAAAGTTTACAGTGATTATGTTACATTGTGTTTATCAGTTACATATTAATGATTACTTTAGTTATATTTCTGTCTCTTTGTCAGACAATGTGTCACTTGTAAAGACTTTTCTCTGAACGAATTATGTCAAACTCAAATGCTAATCTGTCAAAAGAATTGGACAAGATGCCGTAATATTGACAGTGATTCAAACCAAGTAGAGTGGGCAGAGATGGACATGTGCTGATAGTGTTCGACTTCTGCAGTGTTGTAATGAGCACAACAATCGTGATAGGGCCATACAGGCCTAGGTGCAATTGTGGGGAAAAAAGATAGCACACGGTGAAATTAAGTCCTCATGCGCGGTTCACATGATCTACGACAAATTGCACGCCAGATGAAGATATATGCTGTTACATCTATCAGTCTAGATTAGATTGATGTTTAGGGCTCTTATACGTCTACTACAAATCGCATGAATCATTGCGTACTATTTACCGTAAAACTGGAAATATTGGGTAAGAAACTATTACACGTGTGACTCTTTGTGTGTTATCATAAGACTGGAAATGCTGAGTAAGGAACGTTGAATTAGGTTAAAGAAAACATTACTAGTGAAAAAAAAAGGATCGCGCCACGATTCGAACCCTCGTCTTTAGACGAAATCCGACACTTCATAATGTTATAAACAGCTCTTTTGATGTCAATGACGTACGCAGAATTTTGTCAAGGGGGGATTATTATTAATATTGTTTATGCTCGACCATGCCGAAATGTAGTAATTATACACCTGGTAGCAGCCCTTTAATGGACCTCATTAAAGTACACCTATTCATTAAAGTTCAGGTGTTCCACCAATCAGAAAACACCATTGTAGTAATATGAAACTCAAGCATCAATTATTCTCGGATATGCAATGGAAAGACAACTAGCGAAACGTCACGGAGGCTGGAAATCCAATACTGTCGCAGAAGGTTATGTTCTGTTGCTATAATAATTAGCGTTAATTGTAAATAATATTCAAATAAATTCAATTCGTCATCTCGTTTTTCAATGTCTAGATCAATTTCAAGGTTATATCAAGATTAATGTTTATTTTACTCTCGAGATTATATCAAGGTCAATGACATTTGTTTCTCGGAAAAAATCAATACTTTCGCGTCTGCGCACATCTCACAGTTTACGAGATATTGCACAAAGTCAGTTCCACTCCCCAGTCAGATAAGAATAACATGAATTCTTATGAATAATTTCAAGTTAGAAATATGGTCGAGCATAAAAAGTTGTATGAAACCTGCCTATAATGGTAATTAAGACGCTCGTATGAAAATTATGAAACACGCTTGCGCTCGTTTCATAAACATACTCGCGTCTTAATTACTACCATTATAGGCTCGTTGCATAATGTACTATTACAATTTACATTATCGGTATTATAAATTTTGTGTATTATTATTATTATTATTATTATTATTATTATTATTATTATTATTATTATAGTATGGAACTCCGTTACTTCCACTGACTCGGCTAAGTTGGAAAATATTCATTATTTCCTTGTGTTCTTATAGATTTTTACCTAATTCCGATTATTATAAATATGAGATTAACTGCAAATATTTTAATTGCGGTAGTTTATTTGCCAGGCGTCAAGATCTTGATTATTTATTTTTTTATAAAGTCATTAAAGACGATAATGACTGTGAATCAGTCATAAGCAATATCAGTCTTCGTATTTCTGTTAAGGGTTTAAGATTTCATAAAATTTTTTACAATAGAAATTCTAAATCCCTCTCTCCGGTCTGCAGATAAATATGCTAATTTGCATGGATTGAACTTGGATCCACTTAATGTGTGGTATATAATTTTTGGAGTTTTATGTCATTCGTTATTAATTTATGTCTTTTGTTTTGATATGTATTATAATATTATTCTTTCATCTTGGATATATTTGTAATACTATTTATATGATTCTATCCTTCAATTATTTAATTCCATTCTTTCATTTGCAATTATCATCTTATTTAATTGCCATTATTTTAATAATTATTCCAATGTACTTTTATTATAATTTATATCGTTGTTAATGTTTTTGTTATATTCTTATGCTGGACTGTAATTTGCTCCTGGCTGTTGTACAGCACAGTAAATAAATAAATAAATAAATAATAAAGTAAGTAAATAAATAAAATAATAATAATAATAATAATAATAATAATTATTATTATTATTATTATTATCATTATATTACGGTATATTTATTAATATAGGCCTACTATCTTCTAATCGAATATATTCATGAATATTCTTATAAAATCTTTGAAGCCATCGGTGTGGCTTAGTCGGTTAAGGCGCTTGCCTGCCGGTCTGAAGTTGCTCTCGGGAGCGGGTTCGATTCCTGCTTGGGCTGATTACCTGGTTGGGTTTTTCCGAGATTTTCCTCAACCATAAGGTGAATGCCAGGTAATCTATGGCGAACCCCCAGCCTCATCTCGCTAAATATCATCTCACTATCACCAATCTCATCGACGCTAAATAACCTAGTAGTTGATACAACGTCGTTAAATAACCAACTAAAAAAAATCTTTGAAACGCAATTTTTTTCACAGTCAGCAAATTTTTAACAAGTTTTAACTTACGTTTAATTTTGTATTAAAAATGTTTGTGTCATTACATTTATTTAAGGTTTTTAAGGAACCCGGTGGTTCATTGCCGCCCTCACATAAGCTCTCCACCGGTCCCTATCCTCAGCAAGATTAATAGAGTCTCTACCATTTGTCCCACCTCCTTCAAATCCATTTTAATATTATCCTCCCATCTACGTCTCGGCCTCCCCAAAGGTCTTTTTCCCCTCACACAATAATATATATGTGTATACATTTTAGTTAACAGTTATTTGTATATGTTAAGTAAAACACTTTACTTTGTGTAACACGAAAATCCATGGAAACAGTGAAATATATTTGAATAAATTTTATTAAACACAATTATGGAACATGGATCTCATTTCTTTCAGGGGTGAGCTAAAGTTTTATCTGTTTATATTTAACCAAATAAATAAATACAAAAATACGAAATCAAGGATGAAGAATGGAACTGGCATGATGAATATATTGAAGGAGGGGTAGGAGGACTATGTCTTATGTCGATGTAGATTTTGTTACTCTGACAGTGAAAAATTAGAAAAGGGTAAACGATTACATACTTACTTACTTACTTACTTACTGGCTTTTAAGGAACCCGGAGGTTCATTGCCGCCCTCACATAAGCCCGCCATTGGTCCCTATCCTGAGCAAGATTAATCCAGTCTCTACCATCATATCCCACCTCCCTCAAATCCATTTTAATATTATCTTCCCACATACGTCTCGGCCTTCCCAAAGGTATTTTTCCCTCTGGCCTCCCAACTAACATTCTACATGCATTTCTGGATTCGCCCATACGTGCTACATGCCCTGCTCATCTCAAACGTCTGGATTTTATGTTCCTAAATGTCAGGTGAAGAATAGAATGCGTGCAGTTCTGCGTTGTGTAACTTTCTCCATTCTCCTGTAACTTCATCCCTCTTAGCACCAAATATTTTCCTAAGAACCTTATTCTGAAATACCCTTAATCTCTGTTTCTCTCTCAAAGTGAGAGTCCAAGTTTCACAACTATAAAAAGCAACCGGTAATATAACTGTTTTATAAATTCTAACTTTCAGATTTTTTGACAGAAGACTAGATGACAAAAGCTTCTCAACCGAATAATAACACGCATTTCCCATATTTATTCTGCGTTTAATTTCCTCCCGAGTGTCATTTATATTTGTTACTGTTGCTCCAAGATATTTGAATTTTTCCACCTCTTCGAAAGATAAATTTCCAAGTTTTATATTTCCATTTCGTACAATATTCTGGTCACGAGACATAATCAAATACTTAATCTTTTCGGTATTTACTTCTAACCCTATCGCTTTACTTGCTTCAACTAGAATTTCCGCGTTTTCCCTAATCGTTTGTGGATTTTCCCCTAGCATATTCACGTCATCCGCATAGACAAGAAGCTGATGTAACCCATTCAACTCCAAACCCTGTCTATTATCCTGAACTTTCCTAATGACATATTCTAGAGCGAAGTTAAAAAAGTAAAGGTGATAGTGCATCTCCCTGCTTTAGCCCGCAGTGAATTGGAGAAGCATCAGATAGAAACTGGCCTATACGGACTCTGCTGTAAGTTTCACTAAGACACATTTTAATTAATCGAACTAGTTTCTTGGGAATACCAAATTCAATAAGAATATTATATCAAACTTCTCTCTCAACCGAGTCATACGCCTTTTTGAAATCTATGAATAACTGATATACTGTACCCTTATACTCCCATTTGGGTAAACGAGTATGGATAAAAAAAATACTCAAGTCTAAATAAGCTTATGTAATTTTTAAAAATCGTTCAACGGGGGGGGGGGGTTCAAACCCGGTAACCTCCCCCTTGCGTACGCCCCTGTTTAATATAATCTTCTGGCCAAACTTCGACGGTCTCAGATCGGGTAGAGAGATCAACTTATATTTGCTATAAACGTGTGTATTTATGCAGGTGGTCGTGTATCGAACTGGGAACGCCTGGATGAAAGACCAGTGCTCTAGCACTGTAGCCACAGACGCGGTGGTGGTAGTAGTAGTAGTAGTAGTAGTAGTAGTAGTAGTAGTAGTAGTAGTAGTAGTAGTAGTAGTAGTAGTGGACCATTATATTTTAAACAAATACCACGTGCAATGCTCAATCGCTTTGTATAAATTCAGGAGCGGTTATTGCTTCTGCATATTGGATCAGATATTACACAGATTTAGAAGTAAGGGAATATGATTAAGTATCGCGAAAAGAAATTTAATTTTCAAGTTATTCTGCCTCGCTTACAAAATGATGAAAAGATGAGATCGGATTTGATCTCGGCGGGAGATGAGGGATTATCCTCTTCCCCACAACGCCGCAACTATGTAGCTCTGCGGTCTCCAGGCTTCCTATGATATCAAAGCCGACTGGCAATCTGAGAACACGCCTTCAAGGCAGATTTGCTGGGAAATCTGTTTTTATTGTTCCGTATAGTCACCTGTTTATTTTTAACAGTACGATATACGTAATCTATACTAATAATAAATCTCTAGCCGAAATTTTTCTGGTAATTTTCGATTTTCCAAAAATAATTGGTCCTAACGTATATAATTAACCGCCCTGAAACCGAAAATCGCTTTTTTGAAATTTTTGTTTGTATGTCTGTCTGTCTGTCTGTCTGGATGTTTGTTACCTCTTCACGCGATAATGACTGAACCGATTTATATGAAAATTGGAATATAAATTAAGTTCGTTGTAATTTAGAATTTAGGCTATATGGCATTCAAAATATTTTATTTAAAAGGGGGGGGGTTATAAGGGGGCTTGAATTAAATAAATCAAAGTATCTCCCTTATTATTAATTTTAACGAAAAATATTACATAACAAACGTTCTTTAAAAATAATTTCCGATAAGTTTTATTCTACGGAAAATTTTGATAGGCCCGATATTTAATGAGATAAATGAGTTTCAAAATTACAATAACAACGCCATCTAAGACGGTGTAATCAAATAAAAAACAAATGACTTCGTCTATAAGGGACCTTGGACAACAACAATCGAAAGCTATGAAACATAGCCTACAGAGAATGTTTCTGTGTTTGTATGAAGTAATATCGAAAGCTAAATTAACCGATTTGTATAATTAGTTATTAATTCACCATTGGAAAGTGTAGTTTCTCTAGATGGGCATAAAGCTATAATGTTATTACAGTAACTTCTAAGTGAATCGAGGATAGGTACAGTAAGATTAAAATAGCTTCTTATGCACAGAAAACTTGATAGGCTATTCTGTACATTCGTTTCCTGTATTTCCTAAAATAATTTTTATGACCAAATGAGTGGTCTCTGGATCTAAATGAACGCATTTTAATTTTTTTAATACAATTTAAATTAAGTAACATAATAAACGATTTATCCTTCTATCAAACACGAATGTTGCCTGGATCAAATGTCCTATTTTAATTATGTAATTACTTTATATTTATTTGTAACGGGTGCAGCGGAGCGCACGGGTACGGCTAGTCACGAAATATGAAGTGAATTAAAAGTAAGAGATTTAGGCATTATAGACTGTAGTGCCAATGACGATAGTGATAATTTTTTTACTAAAAATTATTATATTTCGTGTGCGTCGTTTACAGATAAATTGTCTATAGTAATGTCATAAGAGGTCTGAGATTTGTCGATAAATCCACGATCGAAGCGAGTGGGAGTGGATTTATTTAGGAAATCTCAGACCTCGAGTGACATTTATTAGGATTATTTCGTGAATGAAATAAAAATATGAATAATATAGCCCTAAAATTCGCTCACAAAATGTTAATAATTGTGTATTTATGAATACTTAACATATTCAGACATTGTGAAGTCGAACTAGATCAATAACGATTACTTACTTACGGCTTTTAAGGAACCCGGAGGTTCATTGCCACCCTCACATAAGCCCGCCATAGGTCCCTATCCTGTGCAAGATTAATCCAGTCTCTATCATCATATCCCATCTCCCTCAAATCCATTTTAATATTATCCTCCCATCTACGTCTCGGCCTCCCCAAAGGTATTTTTCCCTCCGGTCTCCCAACTAACACTCTGTATGAATTTCTGGATTCGCCCATACGTGCTACATGCCCTGCTCATCTCAAACGTCTGGATTTTATGTTCCTAAATGTCAGGTGAAGAATATAATGCGTGCAGTTCTGCGTTGTGTAACTTTCTCCATTCTCCTGTAACTTCATCCCTCTTAGCACCAAATATTTTCCTAAGAACCTTATTCTCAAATACCCTTAATCTCTGTTTCTCTCTCAAAGTGAGAGTCCAAGTTTCACAACCATACAGAACAACCGGTAATATAACTGTTTTATAAATTCTAACTTTCAGATTTTTTGACAGCAGACTGGATGATAAAAATTCTCAACCGAATAATAACAAGCATTTCCCATATTTATTCTGTGTTTAATTTCCTCCCGAGTATTATTTATATTTGTTACTGTTGCTCCCAGGTATTTGAATTTTTCCACCTCTTCGAAAGATTAATTTCCAATTTTTATATTTCCATTTCGTACAATATTCTCGTCACGAGACATAATGATATACTTTGTCTTTTCGGGATTTACTTCCAAACCTAGCTCAATAATAATAATAATAATAATAATAATAATAATAATAATCATCATCATCATCATCATCATCATCATCTTCGATTCTATTCCCCCGTATCAGAAGTCTTAATTCGTATCATGCCCGAAACTGTATGATGCATTCTACGTACTAATATACAGTGTTGCGAATTCAGCGGTTTTACCGGTAGATCTGGCGTTTTTCTGTGTTAGTTTAGCGGGTAAAACTGTTGAAATTTATATTGCTAATAGAATATAGGTACTTAGTGGCTTTTAAGCACCTGCAGAGGAAAAATATCATTTTACATTGACAATATAGCAATTTAGCGGTTTCTGCACTGTTTCATAGCGCGTTTTTAAGATTGAGTTGGACAGGAGAACGCGAATTCGATTATGCGCACTGTTCAAAACATACAGAGGTGAGCCTGCCTGGAGAGAAATAAAAAATAGGTTGCAGCCGCCAAATTACTCTTCAAGGAACGACCAGCCTTATAAATTGAGGGAAAGAAGACAGAGGATGGACACTGGAAAGTTTTCTTTTCTCAATCGTACTATCAGGGACTGGAATGCTTTACCTGCAGACTTACTAAAGGCTTTACCAACAACCAAAAATGTATTTAAAAATAGGCTTAAGGACTTTACTAATAGACGGTAATTATACACATTATTTAAAGGGTGTAATTGATATTTTGTTATTGAAGTGTTGTATCAGTGAAGAATTATGTTGTGTCAGTGAAGTGTGTTGTGTCAGTGAAGTGTGTTGTGTAAGTGAAACGTATTCCTGTCAGTGAAGCTTTATAGTTTATAGTGGCAGTGCAAAGTATTTGAACAGTGAAATGGTTTTGAAGTGTTAGTGAAATCAGGATAGAATCAGTGAAATGTGTCGTAGTTCCAGTGCAGTGAGTGAGTTGACAGCGAAATGAGTGTAATGTTGAAAGGTACTTGTGCAGATATGAACATATCATACTCGTGGGTTTTAGTTCGACTTAGGTTTAAGATACAAATTAGATTTACTTTAAATGTTATTTTAAGGTATGTATTAACGTTTGAAATGGCGTTTTTATGACTAAAATTTTCTTTGTAATAATGTTAGCTGCAAAATCCTAGTACAGAGCATTGTACGCATAAACAGCAATAACTCAGTGAAAGAAATTTCAAAATTGAGTAATTTTTAGAATATATATATGGCATTTTGAAGAAATAGAATAATTTTTAATTAATCATTTTTTTAAGGAATCAAAAAGTGAAATTGAAGTTTCTGATATATGGTTATGTTAGTCTACTTTCATATGTTGTCTGATAAATATCTTAAAAAGGTTGGTTAAAAAATGTAGATTTTCCTCCAAAACGTTAATACATACCTTAAGGTATATGTACACCTTTACATACAAAAAATTTTGTTTTGCATAATTTTACTCTGTAAAACTTTTATACAATTGAGAATGGTACCAGAAAGAGAATGAAGTGAACAAATCCCTTGAAATTATGTCTAAATTGTTTATAAAAATTATTTTGTTTATAATTTTAACATACAATTTGAAACATGATAGCTCATGCAGTTTTTAAGATAGAGCCATACTTTTTTTCACTGTTTTATAGCTAAAACTATACTTTAGTGCCTGACATAGAGCTATTTTTTGTTTTAATTTACATTAATTAAATATTACCATATATGTAACTTATACTAATATTTTATGTTGCATAAATGATGTAAAAAATCCATAGATAATTATTAACTACATTAATGTTATTTTACTCATTGTCAGGCACTAGGGGACATTTCAAGCTTCAAAATGACACCAATATCTTCTTGGTATCACCATATTTGGCTGAGATATCATGTTTAAAATAATTAAAAATCCTAAAATTACTATTTACAGGAAATGAACCACAAACTTTCAGAGCCTAGAAGACTGCATCATCATATGTCATCCCTTAAGCAGCTTCATGTCGGTCCTGTTTCAGCTTCTTTCTGCCTCTCAAATACCTCCTCCTTGTTTTAACTTCAGATGTTGAATGTTTTTTGGTATTTTTGCCCTTATTTTCCGTTGATGCAACAAATCCTGCGTTGGTGCTTGTCCCAGGGTTTATGCTCATCCTCCTCAGAATTTTAATTTCTCCTTTTGTACTCTTATTAAAATGACGTACAACATCACTGACACACAAATTTACAGCTTTATGACTAACAGTAAAAGATTATAAATTAATTCATTATGTAAAAACGTGTTTTCAATCAAATGATCATGCCCAGATATCTATGCATTGATTTTGGGACTAGAAAGAAGTTTATTTTACAAGCAATGCTGGACGAGGGGATTGACTGCTACGAGGATCACTCAAAAGTAATCCACAATATTTATTTAAAAATTACATTTTTAGCCTACAGCTTTGCTATTTTCATAGAATGTAGATACATCCTTCAGGAACAATATGTCACTTTTCTACATAATCCCCGCACCTTTCAACTGCCTTACGCCACCTTGGAACGAGGGCCTGTATACCTGCACTATAAAAGTTTGAACCAACACGTCTGAGCTACTCTCTGGCGCCACTCACGGGAACGACTTAAATTAAATTTGAATATAAGGGGGAAGGATGTATCTATGACCTACATATATTGCAAAGGTTTAGAATAAAAAATAAATTTTAAAAAATGTTGTGCATTACTTTTGGAGTGATTTTCGTAGAAGTGACCGTGGCTGATGACGCAGAATTTTGGAAAATGGGACTTATCTGAAAAACCATAAGGCATAAATCGAAAATTCTTATATCAAATTAAAGGGGAGAAAATTCTCTATTGAAATAGTCATATTTTGAAAATTCTAATTTTTCATCATTTTTTGCGTTTTGTGGGTGTACAGAGATACCTTAAGTGATCGTGCTTCATTTAATTTAGGATGTTCCCTGTTATTGTTATTATTATTATTATTATTATTATTATTATTATTATTATTATTATTATAAATTTTTGTATTAATTATTAGTATTATTATTAATTGTATTTTCATTAATTGTGTTTATTATTGTCTTTATTGAGTGTAATTAGTTACCACTGCCACTGGGTATATACCCATTGCAGTGTGAATAAATACATACATATATACATACATACATACATACATACATACATACATACATACATACATACATACATACATACATACATGTACACTGCTGCAGTGTATCCATGATAGAGCTCGGATTTGTAGGTATCAGTGATTCTGAAAACTTGTATTTCCGGGGAAAAGTGGAAATATGTTTTCAGCATCACAATCCGTTCTTTTTATACGAGGTATAAAGAGCACGCAAAACGCATGAATTATCATTGTCACTTTCTGCGGTGTGGATAGGCGTAATTGAGGATTGAAATCGTAGTGCGCTATTGAACGTGATCGAATGAATTCACAGTTACGGGTGACGGATAAGTATACTTATTGTTATCATGACATTCGTGATAGTAGTGTTACTACGCTTTGTGGCGTAGCCTCGCACCCGGCGGATTCGTTGTAACGTAGCGGTGGTTTCGGCTGTCGCTACTCGCTCCACGTGGCCCATCCCCTCCCACCGCCCTTGGAGCGGCGCGTGCAATGGGGTCACCCCCTGCCCCTGAGCCGGCGGCCCACTTGCAGTCTGGGATATAGGTCAACCCCGTGCCGTGCCACGGCCGAGTCCAGTGCCGAACACCATAATACCTCACCATTAATCTAGCCTGCCATTGTCAGTGTTGGGGACGCGGACGGAGCCCTGACCGAGCAGACACAAGAGTCGTTCAACTCTGAGCTAGAAGGATGGCAGGCAGCGGGTTTAATCCCTGCGTGGACGATGAAATTTTAGGCAGATAGCGGTAACGTTCTGATGTTGATGTAGTGACTCACTCCCTGACCCAATACGCACCTTGAATATATTATACTAGTGGCTTGTGCAGGAAATGCTGCAAACTAAGTTCATTAGACGTTCAAATAAACATTTTTCAGATTTATTTTCAATAAAGAATACCAGATATTCTGAAAGTTATTTGCTTCCATAATAATGAAAGATACTCCTTCTCGAGCCAATACTGAAGAGAACTACGCATATAAATATCTACACCACACCGCCATTAAATATATGAAAAAGACCCAACCCCACTTGATTAATAGCTATAAAAATATTTGATTTTTAATAATATTATTATCTTACGTAAGTTTTATAGCTTTCAGTAACATATACTATATAGCCGCCACTCAGTAAAATATAGAAATCAAAACCTAATTTAAATTATTCTCTACATCTACTTATATAACCCCAAAACGTTTCACTTTCATATCATCAATATAGCAGTAATACATATAATTAATGAAAAATAGTCACATCACGGCATTAACTACAATAATATTTCATTTCTAACAGTAATAATGTCATCAAACCACCTCAAGTTTTGTAGTTTTTAATGCCCAATAAACAGCTGTACCCAGAAAATTACACACCAAAGAATCGAACCTGTAAATTATTTTTAGTAAGTTAAGTTTTTAATAACCAATTTAATTTGAGCTCTAAATATGTCAGCATTCTTGCAGATCATGGCCTTCGTGTAATATTGTTTACTGTAGTGTGTGTTTTGTTTTATTCTGAAATGCAACACGGCCGACTTGATGCTCGCTTCGCTTCTCCTGAATGCAATTGGCTAGTTCTCAAAACTGACGGCAGATGGATTTTGGAAAATAGGAAAATTATGTAGGAAAATTGACATTTGACTGAAAACTACTATTTTTCCGAAAACTTTGGGTTCCAAGCTTCAAAATGAGGGGCCATTTATTAAAATCCGTTCAGCCGTTTTCCCGTAATTTCCATTACCAGTTCAAATTATATATATATATATATATATATATATATATATATATATATATAGTACCGGTATCTGCCTGGACCAGAAAGTTCGGATTGACTCTCAATTCTGCACTTTTAGAGGACAAAACTAAAATTATTTCAATAATTTATTATGACCAATGAGGGAAGTGAGACGGTATGCAACGGTATGGAATACCGCCACTGATTTCTATGGCCAGAAAACATAGTCCGTTAATGACATATCGTCACTGAAAAAAAAAATTGTGATCCTTAAAAATTTGTTTATACATTTCTTCAAAGCAAAGAGTACCATCTGTTTACTTCGTAATTCTAAACCACAGCCTTTTGGAACTGTATTTTACGTGTATTTAGACACGTTTATTTGATAAGTCAACCCCTGTAATGCTTACAACTATAGTATTTCAAGTGGAGGTCATTGTTGCCTATTTAGTGACTGTCATTCTTGTTGTTGTTGCACTGTTCATAAATAATTAAGGTACTTCGAAAACTTAACATTATTTTAAATGCTGTCTCAATGGACATTGCAAAATGATCTAGTAAATAACTGAAGTAACTTGAAATTATTTTATTAAAAAATTTAATATGTTGCGTGAGCTTCAAAGATGCGCGTTACTGACTGTACGAAACAGTAAATTTATTGCATACTTCGTGTAATGTGTATTGTAAGGGAGGGGGAAAATCTTGGGGTACCATACCGCCTCTAGTTTTTTCCCACTTCCCTCACTGATAATAACTATTCCATTTTTACTACAGTACGTCATACTACTTTTTACCAATAAAACGGTACGAAAATACGCGTTTCGACGAACCGTGGTTGTTTATCGCTACAATTCTATCACTTCCCTAGCATTTGTTTCTTTTTATCACTTCCCTACCATTTGTTTCTTTGTTTGGCAACATTTCAAAGTGAAAATTCTTTACGGTACTATAAAACATGCTTTGCGACCGTCATTTGTTTCCCTCATAGACAGTCAACTGAAAATGGCTCCTTTCAAACGTTTTGGTGAAGCTAACATTTTTTTTTTACTTGGTTATTTAACGACGCTGTACCAACTACGAGGTTATTTAGTGTCGATGGGATTGATGATAGCGAGATGATATTTGGCGAGATTAGGCCGAGGATTCACCATAGATTACCTTACATTTGCCTTATGGTTAGGGAAAACCTCGGAAAAACCCAACCAGATAATCAGCCCAAGCGGGAATCGAACCCGCGCCCAAACGCAACTCCGGATCGGCAAGCAAGCCCCTTAGCCGACTGAGCTACGCCTGTGGCGAAGCTAACATTAGTGAAATAGAATTTTAGTAAGTCAATTAATATTTTATTGTATTAGAGTACTTTGTTTCTTCTAATCTTTATATATATATATATATATATATATATATATATATATATATATATATGTAATAGTCAGTTAAATCCCACTCGTTTTTATTTTCTTTAGATAAAGCAAACTTCTAGTGAGATTACTGTTGTTAATACACTGCTCTCTTAAAATGACCGAGCATATCGAGAATTAAATCAATGACTTTCCCAAAACACGCTATGAAATGTTTAATATAAAACAATTTTTATCTCGAAAAGGAAGCAAAAACGAGAAAAATTATATTAATTTTTTTGTTTGAAATGTCTCAAAGAATAACTCTCTGAAATTAATGACATTACTTATAGGTCATCATGTTATGTATGTATGTATGTATGTATGTATGTATGTATGTATGTATGTATGTATGTATGTATGTATGTATGTATGTATGTATGTGCCATGTCTTGTGCTGAAGTTTGTGATATTGATATAGTAATGTTGTGTTCAGTGCAAAACGTGGCTAATTATATCCAATTTTATTGCAAAAAAGGAGTAGTTTCATTATTTTGTTTATATTTACCCCCCCCCCAAATTGCTGATTATAATAAATGATTGAGTGAAAAAATAAAACTCCTAGGTACCTAGGACATATTCTGAAAAAGGAAAGAATCTCAGTTAAAATTTGAATTTAAAAAAAATTCTAGTTTTCCATAACTTTGTAAAAGTGTCATTACCTCGTTTTTGCAGGGGAGCCCTTGAATTCCTTTTTATACCGAGTTGTGTCTGAAGCTACTGTTTTCATCACATAATACAACTTTTAATAACAATAGTGTTTTAGGTTTAATGTTGGCAGCATTGAACTGTCAATCATCTTTGGTATTACACGACCGAGCAGCGTTGCCAACCGTGGCCGAATTCGGCTAAACGTAGCTTGATTTTTAGTCATGTAGCTTGTAGCAGAATGGTCGTAGCCGAATGTCAAAATGTAGCCGAATTGAGATTCGATCGAGCGACCATCTGTGAATACTCAAATTTTATGTGTAAACACTTTTAACAAATTTATTTTCTCATACTAATACCCACCAGAATTTCCTCACTTCCTCATTAAAGTTATGAAAACATACCGGTAGAAACTTAGTGTCACAGATTGAATTCTGAACAATGTGACCCGCATTTATGGCAAGGATAGCATTGCTATTTTCAGTTTTATTTTCCTATTATGTGAATAGCGCCTATTAACCTAACAGACAATTTCTGTACTTGTGAATTTGCAGACACCCGTCAGGCGGTTTATTAGGGGTCGCCTACCCAACAAAAGTAAACCAGTAACCTGACAGTTCCTCTGTTTGTGAACTTACCGGCACACAGCAGAGTTTTTATTAGGGGTCGCCTAGTCCGCAAAAATAACCGTACTCCGACTTCAAATAACAATGAAACATATACACAAATTCTTAAAGTTTTGAGCGTAGCTTAATTTCAGTCTTTGTAGCTGAATTTCGGGATGTTTGTAGCCGACGCTCTCGTGTTCAGGTTGGCAACCTGGTCAGTAGAGTCCTGCAGCCCGGAGCGCCACTTGTACATCTCCTGCGTTCGTATAGCGTCATCGCGATGGTTCACATTACGCCCGTGTCTCCACTAGTCTCGGTCGAGTTATACCTCACCCTATATAGTTTTGAGTATACAGAGTGCCTGACAAGTCGTTCATTTTTGTTCAGGCAACCCAAATAGCTTTTTTTTTAAGTTGGTTATTTAACGACGCTGTATCAACTACGAGGTTATTTAGCGTCGATGAGATTGGTGATAGCGAGATGATATTTGGCGAGATGAGGCCGAGGATTCGCCACAGATTACCTGGCATTCACCTTACGGTTGGGGAAAACCTCGGAAAAAACCCAACCAGGTAATCAGCCCAAGCGCTCCCGAGCGCAACTTCAGACCGCCAGGAAAGCGCCTTAACCGACTGAGCCACGCCGGTGGCCTCCAAATAGCAGTTTAGACGTGAGAGATATATTCAATGGTTTCGCAGGCGGAATCAGGGGCTGGTGTAACGTCCACTGGGATCGTGTGGTTAGAAAAGTCAATGGATAAGAGGCCCGCCATAATTATTTTTTTTTTGTATGTGGTGCACCTACACTTCTCGTAAATTATGTAAAACCTCTGACCACATATAACAGATTGAGCAGCCTAATGCACCTTTAAGGCAACAACGTTTTATCAATTTCACTGTGTTGCCATCTAGCGACTGCGAAAGAAGTCACGTTATAATCCTGATGGAATTGCATGGAGTAATAGCTTGCAACTGTACCTACTTCCATCTAGTGGTCGTTACCAAAAAATTCATTTTCGACAGTAGAGATCCTGGTGATTGTTCTCTTTTATATGTTGCCATTTCATAATTTGAGAATGGCCAATCTGATACATAGGCCCTATGTGATCAGGAGTAAGTGTCCCTTCAGGCAAGGCCACTTTCAGTAGTGCGTCAGTAGCGCTGCTAACAGAGGGTTGTTGGGCCACCAATTCCCTACACCGTCACGACAGTTTACAGGCTTAATTAGGAAAATATGTCACGACAGAATAATAATAATAATAATAATAATAATAATAATAATAATAATAATATAACCATAGACTACAAAATTGCTAGACTAGTGTGAATTACGGATTTATTATTTATGTAGTAAAATGCCCTTTATTTCACGTTACAATAAAATAACGCATCTAAAATAATGTACTAAATAAAATATTAACAAAGAGATGAAAAATTAGCTGAGCTCAGGTTCGAACCTGGATTCAATTACACCACGGCCTTAGACTTTGCCATTACCCTACAGACACCTATTTCTAGTATATTGGTTGAATTACTCGTACGTGCTATGTTTGGTTTCATGTTTGGTGTCTATTATATTTAATTTTGAATTCTTAAAAAGTAAACAAATATATGTTTTATGCCATATCGTTCCTCATTTGCGTAATTTTAAACTACTATTTTTATTGTCCTGATGTATAAACCATAAAAAAGGTATGGAATAGTCCTCGAATCTCTCTTTCCAAAGCTAATGGATGGACTCAAACTCTTCTTCTATTTTTAAATCTATTCTTTCTCCGTATGAGCAAGGTTTCCAAAAGTATATCTCCTTCTGCGTCCATGTTCACTGGAAGATTGAAAAATTCTATATAAAAATTTAGCAGCGCCACTAATACGCCACTAAACATAGCCTCGTCTGAAGGGACCCTAAAACGAGCGATGAGAAACACCATCTTTTTGTTCCTCTCGCGTCATTGACAACATAGCGACTGATGGAGTGATTAATGGCTTGGGACGTAATTTTCCCACCCCTGATTTAGAACCCCAACTGAGAGACAACTCCAAACACGTAGTTATTGATTCGAATGGTCTTTCGGGACCCTGTCTCTTCGTAGCGTACAACGGGGAAGTTAGCACGTGTAACGGGAACTAGATATGTTCAGAGAGTTTTGTAGGAAATTTTAGTTCGAAAGAAATTTGAGATTTGGAAGCACAGGTGTTGGAGCTGACGAGAATTGGTGAAGTGGATTGTGAAGTTGGAATTCACAGGCCTGTATCTGGCTGCTTAGTAAGCTGAACTGGTGTGACGTGGAAAGAAATCGTAAGAAAACTAAAACTAAGATAAACATGTGATAAATAATACTGTTGACTAAATAATCTCTACCTGAATCATTAATTCATAGTTTTCTTCACTGCAAATACAGCATTCTCCAATCTTCCCCATTTCTTGCTTTCTCTTACTCTCCACATGCGATCCATTCATAGTGTTTTACTCTTTAATTCATAGGTAACTCTTACATATACGTAACTTTTATCGAAATCAAATTGTTCCGTTCTTACTAGCTTGTAAGTTCATTCATACGTATGTATACTTTTTGCTGGTTGAGTGGAAGAGAAGGTCTTACGGCTTTAACTCTCCCAGCTAAAATAAATTATTGTTATTATTATTATTATTATTATTATTATTATTATTATTATTATTATTATTATTATTATTATATAAATTAACTCCTGAAACTTAGCTGCTCTAAAATTTCATGCTACTTATCAGGGGTCTTTTTGACCCCAAGGATATTTGTAATAAATTAGGATATTTATAGTTTAATGAATTTTTATATACTGTATAAGCAAATTGAAAGTTTTTATTTTACCTAGGCCCAATTGTATAAAACTCCCTGACTAAAGATCAACTTTGATCGAAGATCGAAAAGTAAACCGAGTTCAGACACTTGTTCTATTGTATAAAACTTTTCTGCGATCAAATTACCTTGGCTCAAATGCAATCTAAGTTCACGTGAAAAGGATTTGGCAACATTGCATAAACAGGTGAAATGCGTGATGCGCGGACCATGTTATACAGGTTTGTTCAGTGTTGCCAATGTAACGATTTTAACTCTTTTTCAACAACAATTTCTTTTAACTTTTATATTGCTTAAATAGGGATTTAGTGACCTTTTTAGCACCCCATAGTGACAACATTTAATCTTTCTTTGTTGATAATGAGAAATCTAGCGACTTTACAACTACTTTTTCGCGATTTTCCGTATTACACTCTGTTGGAGACTGTTTTTTTTTTTTTTGCAATGTAAATAATGGCGGACAATAAGAAGAAGGTTGACTGTTCTCCAAGTTGTTATCATGTTATGGTGTTTGATACTGTTAAACATAATAAAGCTTTATAAAACGACAATTTTCGTTTAGTAATACAGTTGATTGAACATTCATGAATGTACTTATCATATCCATTAATAATTAATGGTTGTTATAAACATAATATAATTATAGGTTATGTTATTTGATACTGCTGAACACGATAGAGCCTTATAAAATATAAGAATGTTTGTGTATTAAGGCAAGAAATTGAAAGAAATATATATATAAATGTACCTAACATAATCTGTTAATATTAATAATAATGGATATTTTATTTGCACAATCTGTCACTCGTATATTCCAAACAGAAAAGAAATAACTGAACTTGGATCATCTAACTTAATCGGAGAAATTTCTTCAGTCAAAGTTGACTTTAGTTTGAGACAAATTAATCTCAGATTAGACTTTATACAACATAAAATTCCAAGTTCAGCTGAAACAAGGATCAATTTAACCTCTGATCTAAGATTAAATGGTTTATACAATCGGGCCCTAGATGTACTCACTATGTTTAAATAATGAATGAATTCATTAATTTAATTAGTTTAATGGCAGACTTTATTCTGTATCTATGTTTATATTTTTTTAATTATCAGAGAACATATTCACTTTCCTTGAAATAAAACACAAAAAGAAAATTGCTATTACATCAAGTGTTAATTATTATGTTTAGACAATTAATTAATTCTCATTCACTTGCTGTAGAAGAAAGAAAGAGAAGATAATTTTACAAATACAAATAATTACTCTTGAGCCTACAACATTTTACCCATAGTTTACATGGCAGTTTATGTTGTATTTGTTTCATTTATTCACTTTTCAAACTACATACGTTCACTTTGCTTAACCAAAACACTATCGCTGCAAAAAAATTCTAACTAGAAAATAAAGACATATTTTATAGCTGGGATCATCCACGAAACTAAGCAATAAACATGAAAAAAAAAATCAATATATACTTATGCCATAATAATTTTAATTGTACAGGAAACTAAAATAACTAAGGATAGCATATCTAAGTTACTGGAAAGTTTCGGAGGATGTGGATCTAGATATTCATTCATCATTAGGTGTTCTGCACAAGGGCAGGCCTTTCACTGAAAATCCAGCTTTCTCCAATCTTTCCTATTTTCTGTCTTCCTCTTCGTTTCCTCATATTATCCATATATCTTAATGTCGTCTGTCATCTGATATCTTCTTCTACCCCGAACCATTCTCCCGTTCACCATTCCTTCCAGTGCATCCTTCAGTAGGCAGTTTCTTCTCAGCTAGTGACCTAACCAATCCCTTTTCCTGTTTCTGATCAGTTTCAGCATCATTCTTTCATCACCCACTCTTTCTAACACAGCTTCATTCCTTATTCTGTCTGTCACACGTTTCATTCTTCTCCATATCCACATTTCAAATGCTTCCATTCGCTTCTTTTCACTTCGTCTTAATGCCCATGTTTCTGCCCCATACAATACCACACTCCATACAAAGCACTTCACTAGTCTCTTCCTTAGTTCTTTTTCCAGAGGTCCGCAGAAAATGATTTTTCTATTAAAAGCTTCCTTGGCCATTGCTATCCTCCTTTTGATTTCCTGGCAGCAGCTCATGTTACGGCTTACAGTAGGGGAAACTCGGCTAATTCCGCAGTAGTGCATATATGATTTTACTGCGGCTTTACAATAGCGTGAACGTAAGTTTTGAGAGGCTGTCAACAGGAGGCATGTCCTCTGCAGAGCTATAGAAAAAAAAATCAAGGATGTTGGTCGACACCTCTGTCGGCAATACGGCAATACAGTGAAACATTGAAACTTGGCTGTTTTTCGTGGTTTGGTACACAGCTGTGAAGAAAGTGAGGATTGTTACATTTAAATTCTTCCTTTTATGTTAATTTCATAATGTATTTCATAATTATTTATTACTGCGGAATTAGGCAAGTCCTATTGCGGATTTATTCGCACTATTGCGGAATTATCCGAGTTATTTTTCAACTGTAATGTATGTAAAGGGTGCGTCAGAAAGAACGATGGATTTCACAGGGCAAGAAAATTGTAAGGATTCATCAAATCAAAAATGTATTGTTATCAACAGATTCACCAATACATGCAGTTTATTTACGGTATACAACATCATCCATATGATGTCCTTGGCTTTCGATACAGGCATCGAGGCGTTTTCTGAAGTTCGCCGTAAATTTCACAGTCATAGTTTGTGGGATTGCCGCAATTTCTTCACGAATCGTCGTTTTCAGTTCGTCCAGTGTATGTGGTTACTTACGCCTTCAAATGGTTCCAAAGAAAGAACTCACACGGCGCGAGATCTTATCGTAACCTCGACAATCTCAGTGCAATAGCATGTTTGCGGGCTGATGGTTGAGGTGGCAGGACAACATACTGTCTGTCTCCACATTTGCAGGAGTACACGCGCTCCGTGTTCGTCCAGGTGATTTCTTCTTTAATGTTGAACCTGTGGTACGAAATGAAGCCGCCCGAGTTGGAATCCTAGCGTGACGTCCGATGTCGAAATGAGTCCTGAGTGACGATCACAGACTCTTCATTTTTCAAAAATGTCTCTGCGATGAAAGCACGTTGTACACCAGACCAACACCATGTTCTCAACTGAAACTGCATTCTATGGCTGACCCAACAGTCGTGGTCCCCCTCACTCTATCCCTCCCCTTGCTGCGTATTGATAGTTTGAAATCCATCCGTTCTTTCTGACGCACCCTGTACAACTAAATATATTTGCATTTTAATAGATCTCTTTATCTCATTTGGTTAATGAAAGGTTTCGTCCTTGTCTACATATCTTGATAATATTTTTCAATAAACATTTTGATAAAAATATAATAGATTTACTTCTTAATATTGCGGAATTAGTGAGCCTCCCCTATTTGAAGCTGTCCATTTGTTCTACTGCCTCATTTAGGATTCGCAAGTTTATCTTCTGTATTTATCTTCCTATGACCATGCTCTTCGTCTTATTTGCATTTCTCTTCATCCCATACTGCTCAACCTAATAATTGAAAGATTAAAAGAATGGCCTTGCATTATTTCTGTTTCTTTATATTAAGGACCTTGCTCATTTCTAAGCTGGAGCTTCTTCCTTATTGTGACTACCTATTAGTTTCAGTCTGTGCTGGTTTAGAAAACGTGACCAAAAGAATTTGCTGAGGTTTAATGTTCTCATTTTTTTAAACTCTTCAGCAGGACAACAGCTTGCTTGTTCGTTTCATTACGAAACATGTTTCTTAGCTACTATCAGCATGACTTCGACACAAGGATGGAGTTTTCTAGGAAGTATAATGTAGAGAGATATACCCCATGTTTATTCAACGTCCATCAGTGTCGTCGATTCAACATTAATGTAGAATATGTGCCCGTCACAGTTTATCTTTTTCGAAAACTTATCGAGGTCATGTAGATAAAGGAATGCTTAATGTTTTAGATATTAATTTATTACAGTTGGAATGGACAGCACACCTACTGTATATCAAGCGCGTTCAGACCGAGTTACTATCAGCATACGAATGAAGTGGTTCTGTTATTCGCCGAATAAATTTCAAGAAGAGAGAGAGAGAGAAGAAAAGTTAATCCAATAATATATATATATATATATATATATATATATATATATATATATATATTATTGGATTGGATTCCGGTTTAACCGGAAGTAACTCCAACTCTCTTATTTTAAATGGAACACCCAATATATATATTTTATTTTTGAATAGTGCTCATTAAGAGCTTTTCAAAAAGTACCCACACTCAATGCTTCTGTACAAATTCAGTGTTGCTAAGTCAAGAAAACAGAAAAGTGTATCGAATATTAAAATAATAAAATACTCCTTCCTTAACAAAAACAAAACAAAGCTAGCTCATCTTCTAAATTATGTGTTCAAATTGGTAGCCCTTAGCTGCTTTACAATGTGTCACTCGATCATAGAAATCATTTAAGAAATGATTTAACCAGGCTTTAGGAATATCTTGCACCACTTCCATCTTTATTTAGCAACGCTGAATTTGTACAGAAGTATCAAGTGTGGGCACTTTTTGAAAAGCTCTTAATGGGCTTTATTCAAAAATAAAATAACATATTGGGTGTTCCATTTAAAATAAGAGAGTTGAAGTTACTTCCGACCGGAAGTAGGAAAAACTCGGTAATATCATTATTGAGTTTTTAGTATATAGTTATCCCCATATACCAAGTTTCATGTCACTGAACCGCATGCTTCAAAAGTTATTTAGATGGTGCGGGACTTTTAACTAACCCTGTATATTTGTCCACACCTGTGAAGTAACGGTTAACGAGTCTCTGGCCGCGTAACCAGGTGGCCCGGGTTCGGTTCCCGGTCGGGGTAAGTTACCTGGTTGAGGTTTTTTCCGGAATTTTCCCTCAATCCAATATGACCAAATGCTGGGTAACTTTCGGTGCTGGACCCCGGACTCATTTCACCGGCATTATCACCTTCATCTCATTCAGACGCTAAATAACCTGAGCTGGTGATAAAGCGTCGTAAAATAAACTACTTAAAAATATATACTTACTTACTGGCTTTTAAGGAACCCGGAGGTTCATTGCCGCCCTCACATAAGCCCGCCATCGGTCCCTATCCTGAGCAAGATTAATCCAGTCTCTATCATCATATCCCACATCCCTCAAAACCATTTTAATATTATCTTCCCATTTACGTCTCGGCCTCCCCAAAGGTCTTTTTCCCCCCTCAAGCCTCCCAACTAACACTCTATATGCATTTCTGGATTCGCCCATACGTGCTACATGCCCTGTCCATCTCAAACGTCTGGATTTAATGTTCCTAATTATGTCAGGTGAAGAATACAATGCGTGCAGTTCTGTGTTATGTAACTTTCTCCATTCTCCTGTAACTTCATCCCTCTTAGCCCCAAATATTTTCCTAAGCACCTTATTGTCAAACACCCTTAACCTATGTTCCTCTCTCAAAGTGAGAATCCAAGTTTCACAACCATAAAGAACAACCGGTAATATAACTGTTTTATAAATTCTAACTTTCAGATTTTTTGACAGCAGACTGGATGATAAAAGCTTCTCAACCGAATAATAAGAGGCATTTCCCAAATTTATTCTGTGTTTAATTTTTTCCCGAGTATCATTTATATTTGTTACTGTTGCTCCCAGGTATTTGAATTTTTCCACCTCTTCAAAGGATAAATTTCCAATTTTTATATTTCCATTTCGTACAATATTCTCGTCACGAGACATAATCATATACTTTATCTTTTCGGGATTTACTTCCAAACCTATTTCTTTACTTGCTTCAAGTAAAATTCCCGTATTTTCCCTAATCGTTTGTCGATTTTCTCCTAACATATTCACATCATCCGCATAGACAAGCAGCTGATGTAACCCATTCAATTCCACTGAAAAAAAAATATATTTATCTATTTAGTTATATATTTGTTTATTTAGTAAAAGTAATTGCTGAAATATGATATTTCTTACATGACGCTGATAAGCAGTGACGGTAAACCGAAGATTTTTTTGTCTGAGAAATTTTGTCATTCTTTTTAAACGAAAAAAGGAAAAGTTCTGTCTGAATTAACAAATGAAAAAAATACAAATGTCAGCACAAACTTAAAATAACTGAAATTATTAGTGCGTGTTTACATATTACAATCAATGACTATAAACATTTTAAGTGTTCCAAATGAAAAATGTTTCCTTCTTTCTGATGAAATACGTATATTCTTTCCTAATGGCGTACTCGCTACCAAATTCTTCTATTGGAGGACTCATTTTCAACCACCTAGCTTTGTTTTGTTTCCGTATGTTCACTGAACAGCAGAACTAAGTAGCGTTAGATGCCGCCAAGCTATACTCCTTACATACCTACACAGTGTCCAATTTTCCCAATCTTGGTGGACAAAAATCAAATTCCGACTTGTTTAGTTGGACATAGGTGAATATGAATTCTTATTTAAAATTTGGAGAATGTTCTGAGGAACAGCTTTTACTGTTCTATCAGTGGAAAGCTATTTTTAGAACGGTATAAACAAAGAATTATTTCTAACACTTCTCGCTCCTGTTCCATCGTAGACAGAGAGGCTCACTATGTGAATAAAAAAGAGCCAATTGTTAGTGATTTATTGTGTTATGCAGGGGCGAATGCTGGTCACGAAACTTAGGCTTGCTCTTTTATTGATGGGGGAAGATGGAAGGATATAATTCATCTGGTTTGCAGATTTTCGTGTCTTGTAATAAACAATGTTAAAGTATTTAAATTGTCAAAGCCACTTTTACACCATACACAGTTATCTGTAGAAAATAAGAAACACGTCCAACAAAACAGTTTATTCAGTTTTTTCGACCCTGCCAACCAATGCGTATTGTTGTATTGAGATGTACTGAACGAGCGCACATATTCTCTATATTTTTCCTTATGCTGTCTTTTTAAATCTGGGAGCCCTGGACATGGTCTGCCGTTCTTTATAATGTCGGTCTTCGCTTGAATAGTCCTCCGGGAAAATGGATTTAATAATGAAATTTCAATAACACACATTTCCGAACTCATTGCAACACTTGAAATTAACGTTTAAGAACTAATAATACATGCAGCAACTAACACATGCATTCCGCTCATAAAATTACATTACAATCGCAGATCACAGCACATTCACTAGTAAAAACTGCTGCCAATCAGTGTTGCCAACTCGATTCTTAAATATCCGTTGTGAACCCTTGCAGAAACCGCTAAATTGCTATATTGTCAATGTAAAATTATATTATTTTGCCGCTGTGAGTGCTAAAAATACCCGCTAAATCCCTAGATCAGCAATACAAGTTTCATAAATTTTACCCGCTAAACTAACGCCGAAAAACGCTAGATCTAGCGGGAAGACCGCTGAATTGGCAACACTGCTGCTATCTGTGTAACGTTAAATAGTCGGTGTAGCTCTCGGACCAGAGCTTCATACAGCATATAACAGAAGCATGTGCGACTGGGACGGATTAGGAGGAAGGCTCTTGCGCGCGCATCATATTCTCGCTGTTTCTACGTCTTTCCTGTAGCTCCGAGAAACGAGCAGCGTTGCGATCTTGCGGTGTGCAACCTGCGGATGGTATTATGCCTAGACATTATTACAAAAATCAAAAGAAATTTTAATGTACGTAATCCCATTTTGAGAAATACACATTCTACGAAAATATTGGGCTTGCGGAGCAAGCATAGCATGCCCGGAGAAATCGCCTCTGGTGTTATGTGACATGGAATCTGTTTAGATACATACGTTCTTACTAATGTAACTTCAGTTTCAAGTTTATAAAATATTTCCCTTCTTACATTAGGGTTTAAATATTACAATTGAAAAAAAAATACATTTTTAAAGTTGAGAGTTTTAGGCTAGTATAGCCGGTCACGTCCGGTTACAACACTTGTTTTACCATTTAATATAGCATCATTTAGAGTGTTGAATCCTTGCTTTAAAGTTTGCGCTTTCCTGCGCATTTATCAGTCCTAATTAATTAGCAGCAGAAAATAATCATGGAATGAGAAAGTTTGTAATCACTGTGTGTTTTAGGCCTTCAAAATTATTCACATGACATCGAACATAGGTTAAAATACATTGGACACATTTTTAACTAACCTTAACAAACGCACCGTAGATGAGAACACAGATCTAGTAACTGGACAAAATTATTAACTTCTCCGCATTCTAACGGATTGTTATGAAACTTCGTACAGGCCTTACAGGTAGCACATATTTTTGTGTACAAACTCTGATTACGTTTGTATAAGAGGAACGGTCCCTTATGGGGGGGGGTGGTATTAGACAAAATTAATTATTTCTCTCCTATCTGACAGATTTTTATGAAACATTGTAGCAACATTTTTAATATTAACCTGTCTGTACCTTTAGAGAACCGGAAACACCGCTTCCCCCCCCCTCCAAGACTGGAGTTCGATGATACTGGCGTAAAACACAAATCACTCTACTAGGTATAGGAAGGATGAAAAGTAGTTCATCCATTTACGTAAACTAGGAAATATCGCGATTTTGAGTTTGATAATTTTCATTAGGTTTTTCTTTAATCAAAGTACAGTACTGTATTAAGAATAAGTGTTTTTACTCACGAAGTGAGTTATCCATGCGAACGTATTCATTATGCAGTGTATATTATACTGTCTACAGCACATTAGCGTACAATATAGAGAAAGAAGTTAAATTGAAAAATAATCATAATATGAATATTTAAACACAATTTTGAAAGTGGTGGCCGTTCATTTCGATACAGGCTTCAGTTCTTTTGTGCATATTATCGCACTATAGACTATTGCATCTAATTCCAATTGCCAATTTCGTCCTTCGTACTAGTAACTCATGTTGAAATAATTCTGTACCTACTCTACGTACTGTAAATTCAATCTTCACTTCTGCCCGACCCGAAAATATAAAATTACTCAGACATGCTATCTACTGTCCGTCCAAGTGGTTATGCCGCAGGATTGTAGAAAGGGAGGAAATCACGTGACAGTTAATTACTTAACGAGGCCCTTTTATTTAAGTTAAATTAAACAGCTGTATAATATTACGTAAACTTCCAATTCCTAAGAGAAATTAATGTTTTCAGAAAAGAGCTAAGACAGCCCAGCTATTACAGAGGGGCGAGCAGAAGCAGGTGGGGGAAATCGGGATGCGACATAGGCAAACGGACAGTACCTGTGCGAAAATATGATTCAATATTGAAAGCTCTTTCGTCACTGGAAAACGCGAACATATTTCTGGAACGTACTATACTCAATAACTCAGTACTGCTTACTATCTGTGGTCTTGGGTCTGTGTGGATTTGGAACTTCCTTAGTAGAAGGGGTGGGAGTGAAGTACATTCAAAAACTCAGGTACAATAAAAATTGAAGTAAAAATAAAATGATGTCCCTGTATATGCTGCCTGTAACTCCTGTACAAAGTTTCATAAAAATCTGTTATGTAGGATAGAATTTAATTTTGTGTAAATGCACTCTCTATAAAGGAGTAGTTCCTCTTCTGGAACCGGTAAATAAAGTTTGTACAAAAAAATAGACAATCGTAATCAGAGTTTGTACACAAAAAATATGTGCTAGGTACCTATAAGGCCTGTACAAAGTTTCATAACAATTCGTTGGCATGCAGAGAAGTTATTAATTCTGTCCAGCTAGATTTGCGTTTTTGCACACTATGCACTGTTGCGGGTTGCGTGGAGGCGTTAGGTACCAAACGCAGGACTCTAGTTATGAGTAAACCTATGATTTTTAGGCTCGTTTAGCGTAGGCTGAAACATGCGTTCTTTAATGTACCTGGTTTTAGGCAATCTCATCGCTCTTGAGTTTCTTGTGTTGCATACATTTAGGGGTTTTTACATAAAACTGTTGCAATCTAACCTATTCGAGCCTAAAAATCCGAGGTCTAGTTATGAGTCAAGAACACGCTAGATAAATGAGAGAATGGATAGTTTTTTACATTTTGAAATTGTGAAAGTGCTAAAAAAATGCTTACTTTTCAAAGACGATGTTCAGCGTGGAAAGATAAAATGTATTTAATACTGTGCTGCTTCCTATTAAGGGTTTTGAGAAAGTCACATTACGTACTGCAACCTCATAAGCTTCAGTTTCTACAGAACTGACGACGCTACAATTCTTTATGTCGAAATTCTTTTACATGGTGTCCTCATAACAGTTTCAACACGTTTTATTACTTCTCTTTCTCCGTTCCGCCTTCCTTCCTCAGTGTTTTAGGAACTTTATGTTTCCTTTCCACTTTCTGTAGTTTTTTCAAGTTCCCCGACACGTCTTCTACCCTGTTTCTTTTTTCCGTAGCTTTAAAAGTTTCAGTCCTGAGAGTTGTCTTTACCACGAACCCATTGACGGGATATCGTGTTTTTCTATTATCTTAAAGTCTGATTTTTAGCTGGTAGATAGTGAAATTTGTGTTACACTGAAGATAAAGTGATACCAGTTTATATGACTGTCTACCGAATAAATATACGTTCTTCAATGTCGATGTGATGTTCTGTAGGCTGTTGTTAAACATTGAAGCCTTGGGATTGTGTCGAGTTCATGTCGATCTCTGTATGTGCATATGAAATCACAGTAAAGTACCAAGAGGAACATGACAGATTTTATAGACTAATAAATCTGTGATTCTAAATTACTTTTCGTACAGCAACATTATTTGGGCCTATTATAATTTTTTTATGGCCTTCAAAGGTAAGAGGCACTGAGGTACACAAATTGTACCATCGGTAGTTGAAGATAAAATGTTAGAATAAAATTACTCTTCTAGTTACCTGTCTTGTACCTTGGCATACTGTATGAAGGGGTAAAGGGTATTCCAGGAAATATATACAATTTTCTAAGATATCAAGAATATTAAATCAAATTTTTGAATTTGCAGTTCATTTTGAAGAAGTTTTTCAGATAAGTCTTGAAATACATTAAATAAATTTAATTTTGTTCCGTCAATGAGTTAACATGTTATACACAAGGCATAAAACCTTTATATTACATATTTAATTGTTGGTATTACCATCATCAGATACCATATTTTACATTCATAATATAATAACCTCTGTTTTTGTGTACCATTGATATCAATAAAGTTAAAAGTTTAAAATAAATATACACAGTTTGATATAAAATTACAAGTCTTCATTATTTAAAACTAAATTAAATTTTTTGGGAATAATATCATGTTAATATATTAAATATAAATTGTAAACAAGTCGTCATATTTAATATATTAACTTGATATTATTCCAAAAAAAATAATTTAGTTTTAAATAATGAAGACTTGTAATTTTATATCAAACTGTGTATATTTATGTTAAGCTTTTAACTTTATTGATATCAATGGTATACAAAAACAAAGGTTATTATATGAATGTAAAATATGGTATCTGATGATGTCGCAAGTAAAAGCGACGATAACGCTAATACCAACAATTAAATATGTAATATAAAGGTTTTATACCTTGTGTATAACATATTAACTCATTGACGGAACAACATTAAATTTTTTATCAAATTGTTAAACCTAATCAACTTCAGAATTGCAATATATCGATCGTCCAGTTCAAAAGTGCGACAACTCAAAAATTGCCCTTTTTTAGTTATTTATACTACTGAAAGCCCCTTTCGGAGCTCTTTCAGATTCAGTATTGAGATAAGTCATATTTACAACCAAAAAGAAAAAAAAACGAAATAAACTGCTTTAGAAATAATTATAACCATGGACTTTACTTACTAATTCATTATTAGTACATTTCGAAATGTATTAATAATGAACTGGAAGATTGTGATAAACTCGTCCTGAATACTGACTCATTTCTAATTGTCGTGGTTATGAATCAGAACTCTGTTCCTTTCTAAGTGATTTATTTGAAACTTTAAACTAAAGATATCTCAAAACTTGTTTTTTTGAGTTGTCGCACTTTTCAACTAGACGATCGATACGATAGCGAAATTTGGACAATTAGGAAACAATATGAAAAAAGTTTGATTGTAACAAAAATGACATTCTTAAGGAACACTGCGGGATATAGCCTACTTTGATGCATCACAAGAGCAATTAAGATACTTTAAAATAATTACAAACTACGTCACTATTAGAAAATATTAACAATTGGAGAAGAAAAGAGCATGTTCGCTATAATTATACGAGAAGATACCGTGTGACAGAAAAAATCACATGCCATTGAGGGAAAACAATATTACATATTTACTCTTTAATTTAATACCTGTAAGTTTGTTTTTACCTTTTACAAGTACTGAGTTATTGACATAACCTTGTTAGGCTATGCGTCTGCGTTAATTACATTTTGTGTCTAGAGCAGGTTCGTAGACAAACGTTATTCGACGTTAGAAATACTCATGCGCATGCATACATACATACATACATACATACATACATACATACATACATACATACATACATAACATACATTACATGCATTACATACAATACATATATACAAACACAAAAGAAAGATCATATTCTAGAGACGAAAAACAGTCTTTTGACAATCGGCTTTTGCAAGTATCAATGTCTGAAATCTCTTTATACAGTATTTACAAAATAAGTAGGCTATAGTATAATGAAATACAATACCTTGCATTACAATACACAACACTGTACATAAGTAGTGTAAATAATGTTTGATCACGAAGTGTATGAGAAATATAGAGTTAGATTTGGTGACATACATAAAACTGAGAAGATTGGAACGGGCTGGACATGTTAGTAGAATCCTAGATCATATATGTAACAGATAGCTCATCGCTATGTTAAAATCGGCAGCACTTTGAAGAGAACAACCGCCAGGATCGCCACACGTCCGCCGTAAACGAACACGAGATGGCAGTACAGTCGCTAATGCAATTCAAATGGGAATTATGACGTGACTCCTTATGTAACAACTAGATGACAGCGTAGTAAACCTGACAAAAGTTGTTAACATCAAAGCCTATAAGGTCGACCTATCTGGTTAAATATATGATCTAGGGTAGAATTGAAGAATCGAGAATACCAAAGAGAATTATGGATGGTAAGATCTACGGTGGAAGACCGGTAGGAAGGTCTCGCGACAGATGGTTAGATGCAGTGACGGTGGACGCCAGGGTATTCTTGAAAACTGGAGCTTGGAGAAGGCTGGCACGTGACAGAGAAGAATGGAGGAAGATGTTGGAGGAGTCTAGGGCCCGACCTTGGGCTGTTACGCCATTGTAGTAATAGTAGTAATGTTTGATCAGTGTAGGCCTACATTCTTTGTCACATTGTAAATAGTAAAAATAACGTATTCTAGTCTATAGTCTCAGAAAACAGTTTTGTCGCACAGATAGGCTAATTTGTAAGTTCCAGAAATGAGGCAGTGCGCATGATCAGGGGACGAGCGACTGGTTCACAAGAGAAGGACTAGTTGAGGTAATAAAATTAGTTTTGTTTCGTTATATGTCTGATCATGCGCACTGCCTCCTTTCTGGGACTTATAAAGTATCTGTGCGACAAAACTTTTTTCTAAGACTGTACATAGTGTAAATAATATAAATTGTAAATATTAGTGTAATTGTTAAAGTGGCCTATGTTTTGTTCTGCCCTACTTGACCAAACAGGATTCGCTTGAGCATACAGAAGTAGCCTACTTCGCTTGCTAAAGTCGCGTCGCTGTTATTTCCGGCGTGACTCCTCCTCTTTGCTTACGCCTTAAGAAGTGAGGGCTCTATAAAGACTAGGTAGGTAGTATCGTTCGCCATTTTTATTCTTTCGTTGCCGAGCTACCAGACGAGGAATCTATCACAATTTATGCTTTTTTTTCTTGTGCCTTAAGATATTTTTCTTTGATACACGAAATGGTATTTTGATTTACCTGACACTCGACCCAAACCCCTCGCTAATAGTCTACTTTCAATTTGTGAAAAAGTTAAATGACTGGCGCACCTGACCATCCCAGATTCTGAGAAAGCATTAGGGTAAATGTATAAAGTTGAGGCACTCCGAAGTATTATGTTTTACAGACAAAGAGTTGTGAACAAAACATCGACGTCAGTTCCGAACCCTCTCTCTTTACCAGCATCGTGTACTATAGTGAGAACAAAAGGCGGCCATCCAATCGGAGTAATGGGACAGGGACGTATATATGAAAAAAAATTCAATAATTTACTCGGAAAAATATAAACAATTTAATAAAAAAATTAAACTCAATAATTTCCTAGATATGTATAAAAATGTTACATTCTTTGCATAATATGTAAAGTATGTAAAATTACTAAGAATATGTAAAAATATGTAAAATGAAACTCAACTATAACCATATCAGAACCACAAATCGCCGACATTTCTCATTTTCAGTAGTCTACAAGTAAAGGAATGCAATATGTAATTACTAGGGAACGGAATTTGGAGTAGTAAAAGCTAGTATTGGCATCTACACTGTCATTTGTTTACAACCCTTTATACCAAGTCCTCCCCTCCATGACATACTCGCAGATCTCTGCACGTCAACAACAGGTGAACGGGACAGTTGTCGCATAAGAACTTCAACATGCAGGTTTGCAGTTCAGCGTAGTGAAGTGCATGTACAATGCCGAAAGTGAAACCAACTAACAATACAAAATTGAAAGACTATATTTGTAAAAGCTAAGATCGAGTATCAAAATTCAGGAAACAATTCCCTAAATTATCGCTTCCCCCATGTCCAGTTCTTAAGAGATGGGAGTCATGGTTAGAAGCTTGCAATAATTATTATTACGCACATCACCTCCAATCTGTGAAGAAAGTGGTCCAGTCTTTCGACTGCGATTCAAATATGCCAGGAACTGCTAAATGATAGAATAATCAAAAAAAGAAATCATGGATATTAAGTCAAATGTTTTATATTTACCGGATGCCATTATTCGATTAGTACAGTCAGGAGTAGAACTAGTTAAGCAAATAAATATTATGAGTACTATTGTAAATAAACTGAGTGCAGTAGAAGGTGAAGTAGGAAAACGTGTTGGTGAAAAAATGAACAGAGTTTTGATTAAAAATGATAGGTACAGTATTCTCAGTCGGATTTCAGATGCACTAACAAACACGTGTCCCAATGACGTCATTCAACATGTGAATTTAATTGACGTATTTTGTTTCAAGTACTCTTACTCTCCAATTGTCTCTGCACATGTAGAGCGGAGTTTTTCCATGTTAAAAAATTTCCTGCAACAGAGCAAAGTTGTGTTTAGAAAATTTGAAAATGATATTTACAATTTATTATAACAAGGCACAGCAGGAATAATTGTTTCATCACCAAAACATAGCATTAATTGAAAATGTCATTTCGTTTGGCTCTACATTTTGTTCAACATTTAATGATACTCTATTAGGCTATGTTGTAAATATATATATATATATATATATATATATATATATATATATATATATTCTAAATACTGTAGTGTACGTTGTGTACATATTATCATATTTCATGATATTGTAAATAAAGGTTTTAATTTAGCACGCTCCTGACAGGAAAACATACATATTCAGAGGCGAGTTCCATACAGAAGACAACTGTTTATCAGCCATCAATATTTCCCCTGACACGCGAGGACGCAGAGATTGATATTTAATTATGTATATTTGTAATGTTGTTTATTGGTGTCTTGTGCGTTGCCAAGAAAAACACATGTAGTTCAAAGTGAAATACAATTATGTATGTAGGCCACTATATGTCATTAAACTATTCCATATGTTTATTCTGAAATACGTTTACAGCACGTTGCGTGTAAGTTTGTATGAAGTGAACTGTACTCGTCCATGCTCTGTGACGCAGCTCGCTTGACAGTCACTGAGCTACGAATATCTATACTGCGTTTCACCATTCTTTATAATACTCCAAATCCCTTTCCCTAGTAATTACATAAGAATCCGGTCTCTACTTATGAAGTGCATAACTTCATCATAAATCACAAGACGCACACGTTTAAATGTAGCCGACCTGCAACGTGATTGGCTGCCGGAAACAAGAGCGACGGGACTGTACATGCACGCACTCATCCATTACAGTAAGAACTCCAGTAATACTTAACCATGTAGACTCCTGGGACAAAGTACGGTCCCTAGATATAACTATACGCGCAGTTTGAGGACAGAGTTTCCCGGCCGTAGCCTATTTCATATTTAGATTTGCGTAAGATGACCTTGATGTAGACCAAAATCCTTGGGCTTTGCTTATTCAATTCAAAGCCACCCACTCCGATGCCAGGACTCTGTTTCTTGTAACCGCCTTGGCAGTCATGTTGATTCACCTGTAAAGAGGCAAGACTAATTGGCTACACAGGTGCGCGGCTTGTTTGCAGTGGCTTGGCTCGGAGTGTGATTATTGTGAGGCTAAACGGCGATCCAGTCCGTAGGGACGGCGCCTCGAGAGCGGACCTCGCTTGCAGGAACCGGAACTGAGTTTGACTCTCAACTGGTTTGAAGGATGGGTAAGTCTTGTGTCATACGTTGTCTAGTGGTTCACCATTCTTGCCACTGCATTCTATAGTTCCGAAGTTCGAACCTGACAAGAGCGTTGGCAGTGGTAACAGGCTGAGGAAAAAATTTCCTTTTGGCGGGAAGTACAGGGACATCACTTTATTTTTACCAACATTTTTAACATTAACCCGGCTATACTCGGAAACACTGTTACCCCCTTCCATTACAGGAGTTTGATGTTACTAGTGCAATATGTAAACAAATCATTTTACTAGCTATAGGAGGAGAGAAAAGTAGTGTATCCATTTATGTTGTAGGGAAATACGATATTACGATTTTCAGTTTGATCATCACTTTTATGGAATTTATCAAAATACAGTAGAGTAGTAACATTTTATTTTTTCAAAAACTCAACTTTTCAGGCGGCTATGTTCGTTATGTAATGTCTACTTTATTTAGCATATTAATTATTGATGTTAACATACAATATAGAGAGTGCATTTAAATTGAGGGGCTCATAAGTAAAGGACTGTAAGTTACTTTTGAGAAAATGGGGTTTAAATATTTAAGCTTTCGTAAAATCGGTGAAATTTTTATTTAAATTTTAATGTGTGATGAGATTAAAATATCCCTTTGCCACTAAAATTTTAGATACTTTAGCTTACACTGGATGCACTTAACTCATGTTATTACAAATGTCACTAGCATTCCTTTGCTTGTAGCCACCTCAATTCAAAATAAGCTAATCTGAATTTTTAAACAAGTTGCTGAAAATGGTTGCCGTTCATTACAATGCTGGCTTCAATTCTTTACGCATATTATTAAAAACATTTTGAAGCATATTCTCTGAAATTGAATTTATCGTTTCTTGAATATAATTTTTTAGTACGATATTATTAATATAGGTTCTTTCTACTATAGAAAACGCAACCATATTTCTGAAACACACTATACACTGCAGTGTTTACTTCACTGCTTGAAGACTTTGAATGCAACAGCGGCCGTAAGTTTGTGTGTCTGACGGGAGAAAGGACATTAGTGAAGGGGTCGGAGTGAAGTACATTCAGAAATGCAGGTACAATAAAAATGCAAGTAAAAATAAAATGATGTCCCTGTACTAGTAAACTCCTAATCGTCCTCCACACAGAACCAAGGCTGCGTATGCAGTCACAGTCGCCTTACTGTCATAGTAAACACTACTAAGGTAGTGAGTATAGTATGTTTTCCAGTGACGAAAGAGCTTTCAATAATGAATTATATTTTCTCACAGGTCTGTCGTCCGTTTGCCTACGTCGCATCCCGGTTTCCCCCACACGTTTCTGCTCGCCCCTCTGTAAAGGCTAGTGGCAGGGTTTTCTTAGCTTATTTCTGAAAACATTAATTTCTGTTAGGAATTGGACGTCTACGTAATATTATAGAACTGTTTAAAATAACTTAAATAAAAGGGCCTCGTTAAGTAATTAACTGTCACGTGATTTCTCCCCTTTCTTCGACCCAGCGACAAAACCACTTGGATGGACAGTAGATAGCATGTCTGAGTAATTTTATCTTTTCGGATCGGGCAGAAATGAAGATTGAATTTACAGTACGTAAGGTACTGTTTTATAGAATTATTTCAACATGAGTTACTGGTACGAAGGACGAAAGTGATAATTGGAGCTAGGTACAATAGTCTATAGGGCGATAATATGCACAAAAGAACTAAGACCTGTATCGAAATGAACGGCCACCATTTTCAAAAATGTGTTTAAATACCCATATTATGATTATTTTTCAATTTAACTTCATTCTCTATATTGTACGCTAATGTTCTGTAGACAGTATTATACACTGCATAATGAATACGTCCGAATGAATAGCTCAGTTCGTGAGTAAATACACTTATTGTTAATACAGTACTGTATTTTGATTAAACAAAAACCTAATGAAAATTATCAAGGTCAAAATCGCGGTATTTCCTAGTTTACGTAAATGGATGAACTACTTTTTTTCCCTCCTTGTTTGTATTTTACGCCAGTATCATTGAACTTCAGTCGTGTAAGGGGGTAGCAAACTGTGTTTCCAGTTCTCAACCGTTAATCTAAAGGTATAGCCAGGTTAATATTAGAAATGTGAGTAAAAATAAAATGATGTCCCTGTATTACCATTTTTTCCACAAAAAAAGGAAACTTAGAAAATACTTAAAATTTAGCATAAAATGGAGAAATTTTAATGGTTTTGTGTAGGAAACAAAACTTACAAATTCAACAAGAATTTACATCACATTAATTTTCTCTGTCTTCCTCTTTTGATACGTCAAATTTTTAGTAGACTAGTCTATTTCTTTTCCTTCTGTCTACATGTTGAAATCATTTTGGTTTATAACTAGGGGACGGATGTTGATAACCTAAAAATCTACTTAAAATGATCATTAAAATTCCCGTAAACTAATGGAAAAATGACATACAATTAAAAGAAAATGACATTTAAATATTATTCACCGTACTCGCACCACAACCTCTTAAAAATTAGTCACCTTGTTTCAATGACTTCCCTGTAAATCTCGGAGAGTGGAGGCAACTTCCTGAAATTTGGCTAAGACGAAGGAAAAGAACATGCAACAAAATGAAGGTTTTAAGGGAAAACTGTAGATTTTAATGAAGGTTTACAACGTGTTTCAATCAGAGGTGGTCCATATCAGTGCCTTCATTCTCTGTCTCCTTCTCCTTCCTCACTTCACTTTTGTTACCGGATCTTCCAGATGAGAAAGAGTGAATGACAAAACAAATTGTGGACGCAGCATGCATTCTTGCAATATTTGTGTTAAAAATACTGTCCACTACAGTAGACATCCCTTTCGAACCATGTTGAGGACACAAAGTCCTGTTCAGGACATGGTGAAAGTTTCCCCCCTTCTAAACATAAATTCTAAAGACACCCTCATACCAACAACAGAACAGTAGTGGTTAAAGTCCTCACTTAGACTAAGCTGCTGTCAAGCATTTTATATTATTTCCGTTGTGTGAAGTGAAGCCTTCAGTGGAATGAGGGATGGACTTTAGAGTCTGTTCCAAACTATAAAACTCAAACTTCACGATTATTCAGTTATTCAGTAGGTAATTACTACTGACCTATTTGGTTAGAAAATGATTTAACAGACCTATCGGTAAAGAAGAAAGTAAAATGCATTCCAAATTATCCAAAAGTTCTTCAAAGTATTAAAATGACCTAAAAATGACCTATTAGTTGAAAAACATAAAAAATGCAAAAACTGCAATATAAGAAATTATTTTTTACGTTGATATTAACATAGAAAGGATTTCTATATTAATAGGCATCGTCCTAATGTGAAAAATAAGATGATGACTTTTCATCAACATTCGCCTCCTATTTACCCGTATAACATTGGATTTTTTTCTAACACTGGAACTATTTTCAATTTTTCCACAAAATATTTACTTTTGACATAAATAGAGCTCGCGGTTTCCTACCCAAAACACTGCTTTTAGATTAGACATAGCCGGTATGTTGTTCTGACAATACGCATGGACTGGGGTTTGTTAAATGGTTATATTAGGTTGATGCTAAAGTTTATAGCGTTTTTTCGCTGTGACAAAAGTTTTATTTGAGGTTAATAGAAGACAGAAATTAAATTATATATATAATTTGAACTGGTAATGGAAATTACGGGAAAACGGCTGAACGGATTTTAATAAACGACCCCTTATTTTGAAGCCTGGAACCCAAAGTTTTTCAGAAAAATAGTAGTTTTCAGTGAAATGTCAATTTTTCTACATCATTTTCCTATTTTCCGAAATCCATCTGTCGTCAGTTTTGAGAAATGTGGCTTTTCAGAATAAAACAAAACACTACAATAAACAATATCACACGAAGGCTAGGGCCTGCAGGATTGCCGACATATTTAGAGTTCAGATGGCGCAGATTCTCTGACATCATAACGTCAATATGTCGATCTTCATTTGTGTAACTTTTTAGAACGTTTCTGTAATATTGGTTATTAAAAACTTCAAAGTCCTCCTGCTTCAAGACTTACTAAAAAGAATTTACAGGTCAGATTCTCTGGTGTGTAATTTTCTGAGCACAGCTGTCTGTGTATTGGATATTAAAAACTACAAAACTTAAGAATGTTTGCTGACATTATTAGCATTAAAAATGAAATATTATTATAGTGAATGTCTTGATGTGAGTATTTGTCACTTATTAAACAGATTAATGCTTTATTGATGATATGAAAGTCAAACCTTTTGGGGTTGTATAAGTAGGCGTATAGAATGTCTGAAGTTAGATCTTCATTTCTATAATATTTACTGAGTGACGGCTATATAATAGTCTATACAAAACTTACGTAAGATAGCAATATTGTTATTAAAAATGAAGTATTTTATAGTTATTAACTTATTAATCAAATGGTATGGGTCTTTTCCATATATTTAATGGCGGTGTAGTGTAGATATTTAAAGCTTGAAGTTAGAATTTATAAAACAGTTATGCTACCGGTTATTCTTTATGGTTGTGAAATTTGGACTCTCACTTTGAGAGAGGAAGAGAGATTAAGTAGGATAAAAATCATTCTACCCTCTACATTACGAAGTAGTTCAGGAAACATGCAGCAGCTATACAAGACGCTATGTCTATTGTTGGAAAGCATTGCAAACCTGATATTTTCTTAACTCTCACCTACAATCCGCAATGACCTGAAATAGCTACTGCTTCACTCCCACATGAAAAATCCACTGATCGTCCTGACATTGTTACTTGCGTTTCCGCATTGAAACTCAAGAACTAAAGATGGATAGGTTCAATAAAAAGTATTTAGCATAAAGAAAACCATTCAGAGGGGTATGTTTCATTATTATGGAAGCAAATAACTTCCAAAATGTCTGGTATTCTTCATTGGAAATAAATTTGAATTTCTAATGATCTTAGTTTGCAGCATTTACTCCACAAGCCACTAGTATTAATATATTGTCCTGCATTATCTATGACTCTCTGCTAACACTGGGATAGTTTTTTCTAGTCCGCGTCTCTTGACTTAGTTGCATCATAAGTGGTGCCTTATTGGTGTCACTTGTGAGGTTTGGACATGTCTTCGGACATTTGACTAAACAACAACAATATTGTGCTACATTATCTATGACTCTATGCCAACGTTGGGGTGGTAGTTCGATTTCGCGTCTGAAGAAATCTGCTGGTTTGGAGTTAAAGAAGTCGTCAAGCCAAGTTTGGATTTTTCAGATTAAGTTCATCCTTTGGCTGTACCACCAGATAATACATAAATAAAATTAACCCTTAAA